>NW_015150630.1:749954-780196 GCF_000732505.1 Cyprinodon variegatus | reverse complement strand
ATATATATATATATATATATATATATATATATATATATATATATATATATATATATATATATAAATAAAATATTACAAAATATTATTTTGACAAAGGTGAAAATGATCACTTTACATGATGAAGTTAGAATAAAATCCCTTTTTTTCGTGTCTACCAGCTAAACACATGCTGCCTTTTTATGATAAAAGTGATATATCATCTGATAGAGATGTTGTGTTCAAGTGGGTTCACTGCCCTCAGGGGCTAATTGGATTGGTGTTTAGCAAGACCTGCAGATGAATCCAAGATTACCTTCATTCACAAAATTGTCTTTATTTTTTTTTTCCTTTCTTCTGGTCTGCTCCTTTTCCTACTTGGCTGCTTTTTACCAATACCTCCCCCATCTGTACAGGCCATCAGAGAAGTCATGTATGCATACCTTTGTCCCTGCATGGGAGTAAGAAGAAATGATCTGGTATTAAATTTCAATAACACGTTTTCCCAGGTCCTCCAGAGTACAAGCAATCAAGGGTTAAATTGGATCTGTAACGTATGCTCAGTGACCCACAAATCGCTTACCCATCAAACAGACTCATTACGAGCCAGCAAGCAGATGAGTGTTTGTGAGACTTGCCTCTGAGCGGTGGGGATTGTGTGTATTACCGCTAACACGGCTGAGGTATTTAAATTTTGATTTTTTCGTAATGGGTTTTGACATGTTTCATTTCCTCAGGGGGAAGCGCTCGAGACCTCCGAAAGTAAATGTTGCTAAAAAGTCATCAAGGCAGAATATTAAAATGCCATCAAATAAGAATTTCACTAATGCGATGGGGCTTGGGCTTCAGGTACGCAGCTCTGGGGTCAGAGGGGCTTGGTTCTGGGAGAAACACTATTTGTTCCCCTTGGCTGCCTTCTTTCCCTCTTAAATAAATTATTAAACTACTTCAGCCCCCTCCTTCTCTCTTTTCCCATTCCTTCTATGTCCATCCACCTCTTGTGCCTGACATAGCTTAGCCTTGCTTTTGAAGTGAAAGGCCAAGAAGAGGAGGAACTGTTAAAAGAAACTGAAATATCATATCCTTGAGTTAAAGATTACTCAATATAAACCATTTTATTTAAAAATAGACCATATTCCTCTTTTATACCACAATCAAAACACCAATATTTGTTACTAGCACAGAAAGCATGATATACTTTCCTTTAGATCTGGGAAATATAACTCTATGGAAAGGATCTGACAGATCTTGCCAAATTTGAAATCTCTGCATTGCCTCCTTGTTTGTATTCCATGGGTACTCCTTTTGAGGCCATTACCAAGCTGACAACCCACCAGCTGTCACTAATTGCACACTAATGGGGTTTGGTGGTCTGATGGTTTGTCTGCGAGGGATGTTCCAGTTCTACACTGGAGGTCCCTTCCACTCGCCAAATCAAAGGGGACACATTTAAAAAAGGATGTCATGTTATTCCGTTAGATTACCTCTAACTGCACCTCCATAATAACGACTAATTCCCAGTCACTACACTGGAACAGAAAGTTTCCTTGTGAGTATAATTAATCATAGTTTATTTCATATTCACCTGACATTACCTTGTATTGTTTAAAAACGGGTTGGGGGGAGGGGGCGAAGATTGCTTTGTTGGTGGCAACAGCTATTATCATGCATGATATTTTCCATTTCTTGTCACTGAAATCTTTGCAGGAGACAAGGAGGGCTTATGTCTGCCCTCTCTGTCAGCCAGTGCGCTAATAGATGTGAGAAGGTCATCTGGCATTAGCGGCAGAAGTACGTTAGCATTTGTGCTGAGCGTCTCTTGCCAGACTGTGTGCATGTTTGAAGGCGCTTGGACAAGCAGGCCCTTTCATGGTGATGAATGGCTTTTTTCAAGCGTTCTGCTCCGTAGTTATGAGAAGCGTGACCTGGTCATTGGACGACTTTATGAAGCTATAAAAAATGTATGTCAGCCTGCAGTCTCTAATGCCATCCCTTAACAGGAGAGGGGGAAGGGGAAGTTAGAATGGTAAAAAAGGGCCATTTGCTTCCTTTCTAAATAGCTCAATGGCTGTCCATCTCTGCTTATCTAACTGCGTTCTTGTCATGAGAATTTTACTTATTCCATTTTTTGTATATTTCTCACAGCTTTTATCAGTTTTAATTAAGTCATCTGCAGATTAGTCACTATTTTTGTACTTTTTAATGTTAAAGCTATGATATAGGTTAAAATATAAATTTGAAAGGCTATGATCACTCTGAGTTTTGTACTGATCATACAGTAATTTGTTCTTACTACTAGGAAGTTTCTTATCAGCTTTATCAAATGATGACTCAGCACAATTTCCTCTAATCAATATAACAAATGGTGATCCATCTCTATTTAAATCAAATGACCTATCTTAAACCGATACAGATAGATAAATATATTGATATTGTATTAAATAGAAGACATCTGACTTGCCTCTTTTTTATAAACATGTTAGTTCTTTCTTTCTAATTCCTTTAACCGCAACCTCTTGGATCATACCCATTAAATTCCCTTATTCCATATAAAATTACTATTTTTATGATCTCAAAATGTCAGGGTTAAAGATATTACTTGTAAAGTTTATGGATTTTCCTAATTTTTCTAATACTTGAAAAGATTAAAAAGTCCATGGTTAGTTATATTGTTAAATACGGGTAGAAATGTTAAAAACTATAAGAAACTTATTGCAGAAATCAGTCCATTCTCTTTTACACGATATTACTACATATGTACAGATTTCAGTTTCATTTAAACCTTTCACATTGGTACCATTACCTTTGTAGAATGTAAGGAGGTTCAAAATCCAAAGTAAATAGTGTTTAAAAATCCCAAACTTAGTCCCAGGTGAGACCAAACCACACCTACCTTTTTCTAGGAAAGCCTCCAGTCAAAATCATGCAGTTATCATGGCTTAGTCAGTGGTTTCCATGAGTACACCCCGCCCTCTTGAAAAGCAGACCAAACTGTGAGGCACTTTAAAAATGATTCCTTTATTGACAGCACTGGTGTTTAGGATAACAGAAAAAAGTTAATTCCCAAAACATTGAAACACTCCTGTTTTCCCCTCTTTCATCACCCTAAATTGAAACTAGCATATATTGTTAAAAAATAATCCTAAAACTAATTTCTCTGAGATTATAAGAGTACAAATCACATTGCTCCAGAGCAGCCCACATACTGTATATAATAGAATATTTTCCCACTGAAAAGCCTGCCACAGAACCTGCAGGGAGGTTGAGGACTAGTTGCTGTCTATACTATTATTAACGGTGACACTGGGAAAGACAGTGACACAAACATGGCAGGCAGAACAATCTTACTTATGGTAGTTTTGTGATGGATCGGTTGAATGAGGTGGAGAATTTCTCTTCACCTTCTTCACCAGAGAACGATAAATAAGTTGGAGAGGCAAACGTTCTGAGGAGGAGGCCAGCAGTGTCAACCTGAGCCATGAGCTCAGAGCTCAAGGGAAGCTCCTTCCTCCTACATTTGGGGTTCTCATGTGGACAATCAATAAATATCTGAACACTCTTGATGAAAAAAAAAGTCAGTATTATAGACTAGAAAGATGAGGCAGATTTCCTTTTGTCCAGTTTTTAAAGCATTTTCAATTTTCCCTATTACTTCTATCTCTTCAATATCAACTTTTTCCCAATAGCTTTTAGGTTTATGTCAAATCAGTATTATAGACCGGACAGGTGATACTGACTTCTTTTCATCCAATTTTAATGCCTTTCCTATTTTTTTTTTTTTTAATCAAATTTTAAAGATAGAAAACTATAATTTATTTTCATTTCCCATTATGGCCAAATTCATTTTGTTTATATGCTGGATGGCACAAAACATTGTTTTATGTAGCTCTCAAACATTGATGCAGTTAGTACCTTACTCATCTGGAACAAACTCTCAGAACACTGTAAAAGTGCTGAAAGCCTGAGTTATTTTAAGTCAAAGTTAAAAACTAATTTGTTAAGAGCTGCCTTTGATTCATTAATTTACACTTAACTTTTATTAGTTTAAGGTTGTGGTCCAATAGTTTTATTTGTTTTACACATGTTTTTTTTTATCTTTATTTGTTTTGATTCAGCTTTAATTGTTTTTCGCTTTTAAATTCTAATTCATGTATCGTTATGCTATACAAATAAACGTGCATGGCCTTAAAATACAAAGACCAATATTGTTCTGGAAGGAGGGCGAGTAAAGCTTGATGGTCTGCCAGGCTTGTTATACGCTGAGTAAAGATAAGACTCTCCATTTGTTTATGGCTAGTGTCAGAGGGAATTTCCACATAAATCAAAGAATCTCTTGAACAATAATTTTAACCCAACAACTAACCGTTTAAGGAGTGCTCAT
This sequence comes from Cyprinodon variegatus, assembly GCF_000732505.1. Lineage (NCBI taxonomy): Eukaryota > Metazoa > Chordata > Actinopteri > Cyprinodontiformes > Cyprinodontidae > Cyprinodon > Cyprinodon variegatus. Next base: position 775,839 of record NW_015150630.1, on the reverse strand, counting down.
TGCAAATTCTGCTAGTTGTAGTTGGTGGTCAGCTTTGTCTCTTCACTGCAATCACCCTTCTTATTCGCCTTTCTGGTTCTTTAGGGTAGTGATGAAATGAGATGCCATATTCTCTTCAGTGTCGGTTGGTTCACCCATATGCTGAGCATGAGGTAAATATGTTTTTGTTTCTGTTTTCAAGGTACATGATATGGAAAAAAAAAACTGAAATAACTGCTGTTCAGTTTCTATTATGAGCTGTTCTTTATGAAGTGATTCTGATTGTGATTGTTCTCCCATCCAAGGAGGAGGAGGAGTTGTGGGTGTCATGTGATTGGCTGAAGTTAGCTGCCCGTTCTGTATACCTGGATGTCCTTGTGGTGTCCCGAAGGGCTGGTGCCCATCTTCAGCTGTCATTGAGCAGGGTGCACTCTAGTTCATTATTTGAGTTCACTTTCCTGGTAGAAAAAAACTAAAAAAATCAAACTCAAATATACCAGGATAAAATAGAAACTCCTTGGAAACGTTCCCAGACTACAAAATAAACTCAGGATATTATTTCTGCATTGCTACGAAGTTAGCTACACTGCAGCCACTTTTCACAGTAAATATATAACAGCAGAAGTTTTATCTTTTTTTTTTTCTGGGATACTATTTCAAAAATATTTATTCTATAATACACACTTTGGGCTTTGTATCTTTACCTAATGTCAAAGATATGAAAATATAGAATATAATGTGATGATTATGAATTCATGTATTATATCAATATTGTTATATATATTTGGTATTTGATTATGAGAGTGATAGGTTTATGAACATTCAAGGACATTGACATGGTTTGTTGGTGCTACAGTATGAAATAGTTTGCTTAATGGTAAGAAATGTTTCATTATATCTTGGATTTTGAAATTGATGAACTTGGAAAGAAAGATTATTGCATTAAAGGATGACAATCAATCTATCTGTTAGTGACATGGTTACACAGCTTTTGCCTCATTAATAGACATAGAAAGTCTTTTTGGATAAGAAATTTACATGCTTAAAAATAGTTGTTTCTTTGCTTTTATATAACAGCCTGGTTTACATTCCAAGCTTTTTAATTAACTCATCATCATCATCATCATCATCATCATCATCATCATCATCATCATCATCATCTTTGGTCAAGATTATCATTATTATGACAGATAAGATAACCACAAATGTGTCCATAAAGATGCCCTGTTCAACACACAATGGCATTCCCCTTGAGTTCAAAATTGTGTATTAATGCCTGACACCTTTTACAAAATAATAACATCTTAGTTTGTTTAATCTGTGTTTTTTCCCTCACAAATTGGAGATGGTCCTTAAAAGTCAATTGTCTAATCTTTAGGCCCTTTTGTATATAAGACATCAGAACACACTGAAGATTTTTTTAAAAATAAGACTTTTTTTTTATCAGAGGAGAGAGGTATAGGTGATACGTGGGACTTTTAACTGCCTCAGTCTGTCTCTAGGTGAGCAATCAATCATGGCTCCTTCTGCAGTCTCTTTGATCTGAAAACAGCGGTAATCTGTGGACATTGTTGCTCGAGTAGATTGTTTGCCAAACTATTACCATAAGTGCCAGCCCAAATCACCAAAATAATCTCATGCTCCTGGGCACGTGTGGTTCTTCTGCATTATTGATATGGTCATTTGAGAAAGAGGGGGGAATTATAAAACATAGTTCTATTTACAAAGGGAGATTGGCTTGGTCCCTGAGAGTAAGTGAGTGGGACAGCCACCTCAAGAGGGAGTAACAGCTAAGTTCTAGTGGTGTGGGGGGGGATCGAAAAGAAAAAACAAATTTCCTTGTACCTCAAGGGTCAGATCACCCCTAGGGCCTACTTCCTCCCTGGAAATAAGCCAGCAGAATACAGAATGGACTGATTTCTGAGAAGTGCGCGTATATATTAACTCACCTGTAAAGGACAATGAAAAATGCTTGTACAGTTTTTCATCCTTGCTCTTAAATAGGGTTCTATGACCCTTTAAAAAAAGCTTTCCATGTATTTACTCAAGCATTCATTGGTTAGCATAAATGTTTACCTGCATGCAGTTTTTGAAAACAGCCACTTAAGTCTAAATAAATACGATTCCGTGTGTGACAAAAAAGAGAAAAATGCATTTAAAACGACATTGAATGTTTCCATTAAAGCCCAGAATTTGCCTTGAGGAAAGGTCATGGACCTGCGAAACCAATGCATGTTTATTTAGCAACACTACAAACCTAGTGGGGGCATTGTGGCTTACAGCCAGTTAGGGCTGCCAATTGGGAAAAGTGCCCCATCCTAAAATTAAAGTAGCATAGAAGTGTGTAGAAGGACTTGTTAATTTGTTGTAATCAACTTTAGGGAATACAATATATTGTTAAAAAAAGAGAAAAAGGTAAAATTTAAATTTCACTATCTTTTATATGGGAACTATTGTTTTACATTTTTATTGTAGAGGTAAACATTAACCCAAGGTTTCAGGGTCAATTCAACTCAGATCGTTCAAAGAGAGTTTAATTTTGGATTGAATGATGAAATGATGAATAACATTGAGAAAAATCTGTTGAATAGAATGCATTCATTATATATGCAGTCATTGCTTAGACAGTCAAGCAAACAAGGATATAAGCAAACAAAAAAATAATAAACTGCAGAAACTATTTTGACATACTCATTATGTTTTTGAGATTTTTCTACAACAACACCACATACCAATTGCCAGACTTTACCTTCCTAAAATATGTTGCCTCTGTTGGCAAAGGCTAACATTTGGCAGGATCCTGAGAAAACAATTACAAGCACTGGCATATGGGTGAACAAATAGTTCTTCAGTCGCTGCATCAGAGCTGTGCCATCTTCATGGAATAAAAAAAGACTCATGATGGATGTCCTGACGTTCTCACTAGGCCGAAGCTAGGTTAAGCTGATGTGTAGGAAATTGTGTCTGCAACAAACATCCATTAACTATATCATCATTAGTTTGTGTGTTTGAGAAGCTATTCTGTACAAAGGTCACTTTGGGTAAAGTCATGGTAGACTTGGCTATCCTATATTTGTGTGTTAACTTTGATTATATATATATTTGCCAGTTTTTACATCATGCAACCCAAATAGCTGTACAGCTTTTGACTTTTAGGTTATATTGCACATTAGATGTATCATGCACAGGTTTAGTTTAACATAAATTCTCATCTTATTTGTTTAGAGGAGTTTCAACTACCTATGTAAATACAGCAATATCTTTTAACCCCAATAATAATGTTACAATTTTGATGAATAAATCAAAGTATTGACTTGTTTTACCATCTTAATGATAAAGAGTTGATTGTCACTATCTCTTATTAACTTCATCAAATATCAAACACTGAAGACTTCTTTTAGGAAAAAGATGTATAAGAAAAAAAAGGACAGAAATTGAACTTTATTGATCTCACAATGGATAAATTAACTCTGCATTTAACTCATCCCCTTGGGGAGCACTGGACGGCCACTGTGCGGCCCAGTGTGTTTAATGGTCTTGCTCAGAGGCCCAGAGTGCCGGCTGTGGGGAATGAACCAGGTACTTGCAACCTTCTAAGAGCAAAAGCGCACTGTTCTAACCACTAGGGCAACACTCCCCAATTTTAAGAATGTTTCATAGAAATAATTGTATAAAATAGATGAATTTTCTAATAGCAAAAACAAATTTGCTTATATTTTAGCTTGGTGCTTTAAATTTATAAGGACTTTTTCAGGTTATTGTTTCAGTCAAAGGCGACATAAACTTATTATGAGCTTTTATAGTTTGTACATGTTTTGGTTTTAAACTATATTTTTCATAATCTACTATTGGGAAATGATTTTGAACAATAAGTTAATGATTTTCTAAGAAATTAGCACTGGGATATGTAGTTTGTGCTATGAGATTTTTTTAATTCACAAAGACTTATGTCTGTTGACATACAGTTGTTGGTTTGAGGTAAAAGACGGAGAATATGAAAGTGACTCGTGACTGTTTAGTCCATTCAGTTTCCACAATATGATGCTATGTGGGTTCAGTATTGCAATTCTGACAGAACTACTCAATCTTGAGGTGGCTGTCCCTTTCACTTAAACCTCCTCCTGGAAAGTAGATACCATGTTTTTAGTGGGCAAATGCATGTTAAATAATCATTCATGCTTTAAGATTTAAATTGTGAATCTTGTTGGGCAGTCCATGTTGATATTAAACCTGTATTCAGCTAAAAAGATGCAATAAGCTTTATGATTACAAAAAAGTGTATAGTCAATGTGTCCATCTGCTGCTATGGTAGCAAGTGTCCCCCAGCCTTTTCATTGTAATAATTGGCTTGGTGGTCCCTGGGTTGTTCTCATTTCAAGTAAAATGTTTAAAAAATTAGCAAAAACAGGAGACCAACATGACGTTTCTGTTATAGATCCAACCTCAGGAGGCCATAAATGACCTTATTACTTTTTTGTTTATTTTGTATGTAATTAAAGAGTAAGGACGTGTCAGGAACTAGCCAATTTAAAAAGCTCCAACAATGTCAAAAAACATTCAATACTCAGCTAAAATGATGCAATAAGCTTTATGATCACAAAAAAATTGTGTGGTCGAGGTGTCATCTGCAAAGGGACAAATTAAATTTTCTGTTTAAACAAAGATTAAAAGTACACATTGTTTTTCCTTTTTACTGCATAAAATAGTTCAATTAAATAATAAAAAGACTGAAATTAAACTTTATAGACATGGATCATAAATTAATACAAATCTCTGACCAGAAATGTATTTAAATTCAATTAATAACTGGGTGAGTGTGTAAAAGTAATTTTTGTACTTGATTTTAGTGCTGTATATTTCACACAATGACACACAATGCATGTTGATAGCTATATTAGAATTTATCTCTTACATGTGAAATTTCCGTGTGTTTATAGATCAGTGTTACATTTGGTTCTGCTTTTACAAAGAGTTAATCTACAATCTAAAGTGAAGTCATCTTTAATTTACCTTTTGATTTTTAATATTTCTTCGTGCCCGTAACTGTGTAAGCACCCATCAGAGGCAGATTTAGTGTGACCCCCATCGATCCATAAATTACACCTGTTAGTTGACTCCCCCGTCATTTGTGAGTATACTCAGGCTTAAAGGTTAACAAAAGAGAAACAGGCTAAGCTCTGCTGCCGCTACAACGGATCAATGTCAAGTAAATAACCTTTTCTACCTTATTTCCTGACTTGTATTGATCTATCTCTCCTTTTCTTGTCTGCTTTGTGAGCTCTGTTCTTACACCCCTCACCCCATCCCTGTTTCGACCGTATATATAGTTATATGCTTTAAATCTAAAACTCTATTATTTCTAAAAGATATTTGTACAGTGTTTACAAAGCATCAAAAAAGATGTTAACACAAACTCTCTCTGCATCACCATGTTTTACATGTTTCACTGAAATCATAAGACACAAAAGTTAATTTTCCCTTCATTTAAAGCTTATATTTTTTCTGCTAGAATACCTTATCCTTTTGATGAACCAAGGTGTCATGCTTATTTCACATGCTCAGATATGAGAGTTGGTGCTGTGTAAATTTAATTCCTATGGATTTGGACTGTTGGAAACAAATATTGTAGAAGCAAAGCCATTATTAGGACACCATTCTTATTTGGCCAAGCCACAGCTCAGTCAGGGGCTGTGTGTACTTTAGGGATTAGCAAGACTAAAGGTCTAAAACCTCACAGGCAAGCGGCAGTGTTTATTACACCTTACATCACAAAAACGTTCAACCTGCTTTTCTTATGAGTTAGCTTAGCTAAAGAGAGAAGGTCATCAGGTCATTAGAAATAAATGGCTTTGTGCTTTTGGGACACTTCGCCATAGAGAATGTTCTCAACTGTGCATTTATCCTGAAGTGCAGCAGCAGATTTTTTAATTCACTTTTTTCTTGAAAACGTTCAATCCACATGTGATAAAAGAGGCGAGTTTTTCTTTTAGAATAAATGGAAATTCCCCTTATGAAATTTAGTCATTTGACTGGTTATTAGCTGTCTTCTAAGTACACTGAATTGGAAAATGTGTACTAAAGTAACAGCTGTTGTCAGAGATACTCTCTCTAAGCTTATATTGTATTTTTAGGGGGCAATTATAAGTAAATAGGAGGATTTTCTATACATTTTGTTAAGCCTTTAAAGTTTTCCTCTGGTTTTCATGTTTTCATATATAACTAATGCTGCAGGCATAGGTACATAATAGATCTTGCATTGCACTGGTAAAATTTTACAAAATCATGGTGCCATTCTTTAAATGTACACCTCCTCTTGTCTAAATATCTTTATTGAGCTAAGCAGCTGTAGATTTGTTGACAATACATATCTTAAAAAAAATCTGTTTAACAAAACGGTTTATGCTTGGGTATACCTGACAAATTAGACTCTGAAATCAAAATGTTTAGAGACCATTTTGAGAGTTTTGAGACCATTTAGGAGACTGTAATGCTCATCTAGATATCTATTTAAAACTTAATTTTAGTCAGACCAGTAAATCATCTGATAAACCCCCAAACCTCCTATAGGTTCAGGTCTTACTGTATGATTATCTAGTTTTTTTAGGGGAACACTTTAAAACAATTCTTCATAGTCTATAGTGTTTAAGAGGATCTGGTACATTTTAAAATAAGAGGGGGGCTTTCTGGATGCAAAAACAGATCCTACAACCATTGATTGTAGACGATGAATGATGGCCTGGCCTTAAACGTTGTGTTTGATGTTTCATGAAGGAGTTTGCCTTGCAACTGGAGGCTCTGGCTTTCAGTGTTGTTTGGTCCTTGGACAAAACACTTCACCTGCATTGCATACTGGTGGTGATCGGAGGGAGTGGTGGTGCAAGTGTACAGCAGCCTTGCTTCTGTCAGTGAGCCCCAGGGCAGCTGTGGCTACAATGTAGTGTGCCACCATCAGTGTGTGAATGTGTGCGTGAATGGGTGAATAACTGAATGTAGTGTAAAATGCTTTGGTCAAGTCATCTGGCTTGAAAAAACACCATTTACCATTTTTCCATGATAATCACATCAACATAAATATATTGCAATTAAGTGTCTTGGCTGACTTGTCCCACTACACAGACCCTTTGATGTAGATAAGTATGTGTTTTCAGATATGTAGTACTTTCGATTGATAATTAATATATATAATATCATTTGTTGATTAATATAAAAAAATCTATATTTATATTCTAACTCCCAGTTATTTTGAAAGTTATGATAATGGAAAAGTCATTGAAATTTGTTGAGAGATTTAGATTTTAAAAAGTAACTGTTTTTTACACTTTGATTTAACAGTAACTAAGGTGCTAAATTTTGCAAAATGCTCAAAGGGAGTAATTTTGTTGTGTTTTGATTAAAAGATGTTGCAAAAGCATTAATTCCCAACCTCCAAATCAGGAGGCTCCTGATAAAGATGTATGAAAATGTTTTTGAACAAAAGCATGGGTATGATATTATATGTGGGAATTGAGAAAAAGTTCCCTTGAATCTGGAAGATAATGCTGAGACTGGGAAAAAGATGTTAGGAAACATAATATATCATTACAATCTGAAAAACTCACACGGAAAGAAAATATATTTAGAAGAATTTTATTGATACGATTATTTTAAAACTTTGGCGCTCGGACCAAAGTTTCGAACAATGGCGCTGAATTTTACTCTAACATGTATAAGCAGATGTATGAGAACAGGGATGTTTCCCCCAGGCCTGAAACTGGTGGTTGAGTGGAGAAAGATGAAGTAGGTTCAGTGCATAGATTGCTGTGGGTGAGACTATCTGCTTGAGCTGTGTTGTGAGATCCAGTAGACTGTGTGAGCTGAACTTGTGGTTCACTCAGGGACCCACAAAGATAGATCTCCAGCTTGGATAAACACAGGTTTGCATGAACCTGTCCATGATGAGCAAGCATGAAGCAACTCCCTTTTGAGAAGAAACCTCTGACACAACCAGGCTCAGGTTAAACCAGGCCGGACTGACTCAGATATGACAGGGAATGCAGCAAGAGTTGGGCAGGAATTGCTCTCTGATAGGGACAAGTTTGAAGTAGCACCATGGAAAAGTCAGATGGAGCTTAGCTACGATGGTGGAGAAGTGAATGGAGGTGGAATGAATCAGGGTCATCTGAGTCAAACCAGACCGCTGCTTACGCTTTGGCTGGGTAGCAGGCTGAATCGTGCATTTGAAGACCTTTAAAGATCTAGATGTTGATTAGGCTTTGTGGAGGTGCAGTTCAAAGCTGATTGGCTTGCAACGGAGGCGGACGAGCCTCTGATGGATAAGGGCATCTAATTCAGTTTCTTTAGTTGGAACTTCCACTTAGGCTTCATTTAAACACATGTATCACAGTGCTTTGCTCCCTTATATGTCAAAAATAGAATTGATGTGTATTTCTGACTGATGATGGAGGGTTCTCTCCGGCATGCTGCAGGGCCACGGACTTGTCAGAATTACTGTATTGACAAGAATGATTTCTATCTGTGATGGTATGGAAAACACATGGAAATTTGAAGCTTAGTTAAAGCTGGGTCAAAGTCCTGATAGAGTTCCTTATTTTCTTCAGTTCATACTACAGAAATATATAGAGAGTACTGAGATGTTCAAGAAAATGGCTGATTTTGTTTCTAATGAGCCATTTCTGTGTTGTTCTTGTCAGATTCCTATACAAGTATTAGGGTAAGATTTGGCATTACAACACAAGGCTATCAATAGGCTATTTTACAACACATCGTTGTCATAGCATCCAATATCATGGAGGGTGTTGCTGTTAACAAGGATGGATAAGCTAAAAATACTCTTTATTATAACATTTACATTTCTGCTGTTTAGACAAAATAGGATGACACAAAACCGCAAGCTGTTATATATCAAAATCTGACATGAATATGATTTATAAATAATTTACTCACTGATGTCCCACAAGGGCCTGTTCTTAATTCTGTAGTTTTTACTTCATATTATTTAATTGTGTGATGCCAATCAATCATTACGTATACATATAAAATACAACCAAAACAAGTAAATATAGTTTTTATTCTATTAAAAGGTTGACGTTTATATTGCAATTGTTATCTTAATAGGAAAGCATAACAAAATCACTACCATCACTGGCATCATGATGTCACTGTCAGTTTTACTACCTTCCCCATGGGGTTTCTGTCATCATCTGTACTTTAGCCTTACAAAATTAAAAAAGGACAAAGATCTAATGTCTCAATTAAAAAAAAACTACAGATCATGGCAGCCATTTTAAGCTTGTTTGTGGTTGTAGCCTTATGTTGTACACTTATAAACACAAAGGTTCAGCTATTGCATTGTTCTCAAAAATTAACTTATTTTGGGTAAAATACACCCAATACTCCACATTGATTATATTATTAATATTATTGGCAGTTTTCTACTAATAATAATGCTCTTCATTTCTAGATGACTGAAAATGCCCACTGTAGTGATCACAAGAAGTGAAAAGGCTTGACTAAATTTATTTCCAGTGGATGGAGAATGATTTTGTGAACAATTGTAACAAAAAAGCTTTTATTCAGTTTTAGCTAAAATAATTTTAGTTAACCCCCTATTTTCAACAATACATATTAAACAGGACATTAGCTGTTATAAAATATAGTTTGTACCTAATTTCAGTTACAGTCATTCTGAAGTAGTTTACACTGTTGGCTATGTAACACTTTGTTTAATCATTTTAGTGGGTGAACCTATCTGCCATGTGATACCAGGGCCTTCGGGTTAAAAAAAGGAAAGAAAAAAAAAAGAAAAGAAGAAGAAGTTCTCTGTGGTCTAAGGTCAGTGACCTGTTCTGTTGCTGTTTCAGTTCCACCTCAGGGCACCTGCTAATGTCAGGCCTCTTTTAGATTCCCCAAATCGCAGCTTGCCACTGGTTATTTTCAGCTGCGATAAGTGATCCTGGTGACCTCAAAGGTCTGACACACTGCTTTCTTTTAGGTAGAAGTCAAATGCCATAGCATTGCCTCTGGATCAAAGCCTTCAAAGTCAAACTCTACTTAGGCATCCATTGAAATAAGAGCTCCAAGCTTGGCTAAGTGAGCAGAGCCAGACAAGCTCATGACTGGACTTTCACTCATGCTACATGTAAGTTATAGGCCAACATATGCACATGTGCAAACATTCACACAGATGTATAGATTTATTTTTTTTTCCTTTTAAGCATTGGGTTTTTTTGGGTAACAGTGCTCTAGGTTAAAGCTGTTTTCCTGTAGTATGAAACTTACTGATCAAAACATGTTTGAACTTTTTCTGATACTCTGTGGTTTTATGTTTTGAAAACACAGTATTTGTTTGAAAAAATATCGGAGAGGACAGGGAGACAGATATTGTGCTCGGTTCCTTCCATTCTCTCTCTTATTCCTGGTCTTGTCCCCATCCTTTTCCTGCGACTGACATTACTGCATGAACCCTCCCCCACCTTACAGGATGTGGTGTCTGGCCTCTCAACAGATAATGTGACACACACGTGTGCTTGCGGAAGAAGAGGCCATGAGCCACAAAGGTTCACTCTGGGTCCTGGATTATGATAACATCAGGAAGTGCAGAAAGGAAGAGGTGTCTGCAGGAAGTTGACAGACTTGTGAAGGCCTTGGAGAGAGTTGCACTTATCTTTCTGAGAAGCATGGGTGTAGGCTCACTTGATGATCATTGTAAAAAAGTAACTGCAGTGTATTACTGGCAATGGTCACATTGCTGTATGTAGCATGGTGATTTTTTTTAGCCTCCCCCTCTAAAACATTTTTCTGTTTACTCATCACTGACAAAGGAGTAACAACTTCAAGTGAGCCTCTCCTGGTGTATTACAAGGGAGTATTATCTTCCTTAAACCTAACTCTCAGTGGAGACATTTCAAAATAAATGTTAGGGTTTGAAAGTCCAGATGGTCTTTTGAGCTTATTCCCCTGCCATAAGTACTCCTGATTTATGACAATCTCTAATGGTATCTCTGGTCTGATCTGGTTTTCCTTCACCCTGCTTTCCTCTGAAGCTTTAAACTCATCAGGTCCTCTCAGCCCTATCATTAATCCTGAACTACAAAGTAAGGTTCGACTGTAGAAAATTTGGGATTTCTCCTCCTACCTCCTCCCAGCTTTTCCACCAGTGAATCGCTTGCTGTCTGATAAATGACAAACTGATGAGCAGACCTAATCCAGCTGAACTGCTCCCTGCTGCTTCACTTAACATTCCCCAAACATATGTGATCCCTGGTGAAAAATTTGCCATGAAATTGGTTGCTGGTTTGTGATGCATTCCTCTCATGATTTTGCCACCAATGAGCATGAAAAACTGACCCCAGTATGCCTCCAAGTGGCATTGGGAGTTTTTCCTGAGAGTGAGGTGTCAACTGACTAATTAATTATCCTCTTTAAGCACTCACATCCTTCAGTAAAGGTTAAAGAAAGAGTGTTGACTCACTTAGATACTAAAAGAAGTTGACATTGCCTTAAAGCATAAAAAGCAGCTCACTGAAACCACAATCTTACCCTTTTCCTAACAATAGTGTTTTCTGTTACTGAAACCTAATTGCATACAATACTTTTCTCCCCTTGTATATAACCACTACTAAGTGCTACATAGACGGAACAAACCACTAGAAGAAATATGCAGCCATTGTAAAGCCTGCTCTGCCAAAATTTCTTTCCTGCAAATTTTTTTTTTTTAAAGTTATTTAACTGTTGATTATATCTGTCACATCTGAATGACGTAGGAGGACAAAGCGGAAATATATACACCCTAACATCTCGTCCCTAGGAACGTTTCCCTGTACCATACACCGTTTGATTCCGAAGTAAACCAGGTGATGACCTTATTTTCTTTGTACACATCAAGAAATTCTACTTATTGAATGTTGCCGCTCAGACACAGCATGAATACCACATGTTTATCACTGCTGCAGTATAACTGAAATCCTGCAGCACTGAAAAGAATGATACTTAAATACTCTTTCCTGAGAGTTGCTTAAATATATATAAAATCCAATATTACAACTCATTATCACACTTTAAGCTTCTCACTATTGATCTCAGTTTAAAATCATAATGAAACTGGTGCATCAAACTTGACATGATGTTTAGCAAAATTACTCCTAATTCACACAAGTATCACATTGAGGAGTATGCATTACTTAATTAGTGTGATAAAGTGATGCGATGTGATAAATGGCAGCATAGGAAACACCTTTATAGAACCTTAAGATTGAGGATTTCAAAGGATCATGCTTTTACATTTAATTGCTTAGTGGAAATGTTAAATGTATAACAAACTAGTAGTAAGGGACATGAGTCACCTCCACTGTTATTTTATGAATTTGACGCTGGAAAAAAAAATGAGAAAAGAAGAACAAGAAAGTATGGTTATTTTACACATAGAAACAAACTGATCTGATTGGGGAGTGGTGGCTAAGTGCTTAAAACAGAGCACATACATTTCTGAAAAAGCTGCAAGTACCTGGCTTAACCCCCTTCTCTAAATTTTTATTATCCCTCCTGAGTACATATAAAGCTTTAACAGGAAGACTGAACATCTTCAAAAAAAGTTGTTGTGTATTATATTCCTTTTGAGCATCCAACCTCTGTACGCTGGGGACTATTCTGGATTTGGAAATGTCAGCTAAGAGGAAGTGTTAGGGGAAGGGTCAAACCATGGAATAAACACACAGAGAAACTTATGTTTTAGTAATGCGGGCTGTATTTCCAGTAGCGCTCATATTGCTATAATAAAAAGATTTTTTACATATATTCTTACAGATCTTGCTTGACTTTACCTCTACTGCAAACTATGGTTTGAATGCAAGGTAGGAAGATGATAGGCTTTGCAAAAATTGGATATCTAAATGAGGCAGAAATTGTAGTCAGTGCATCTCTGCTTTAATTTTTTATTAAATAACCTACTTTTCATAGTGAAACTCAGTGAACATGACATGTAATGCTTATTCATAAAATAAATAGGTTTCTATATAAAAAAGTGTTTTTGCTTGATTTTTTCATTCCTTTGATAGTTTTTCTTTTTTTTTCATTATGTTTTTGCTTTGCTTGCATGACTTGATTTATTTTACTGTTTAACCATCTCGTATCACTACTTCTCAAATTTAGCTCAAGAGCAGCAGCACTCTTTTTAATTGTCTTTATAAATACACTTATATAATTATCTTAACTTTTAATAACTTAGACCACAAATCGTTTAAAACACTGGATGTCATTTCCTAATGTAGCACACTTTTTGCTGATATTTTGGCAAAAAAGGAGTTAAAGTCCCCCCAAAAAATTTTGTCCCAACTATGTACATGACATGGAAAAAAAAAAAAAGAGAAAGAAAAAAGTACATGACATGGAAGACCATCGTAAAAAAAAACAAGAAGAGCAAATACTTAATAACCAGATTTGCAAGGATGTAACTTCTTTTACTTTAAATGTGTTTATATATAGGACAGGTTAGCATAGCGGTGACATACCTTATTTAGACAATTAGGTCAGTAAAATAACATAAAAATGTGCATTTGGACTATTATTAAGTTCAGCTCTGTTGAATGCAGCCTTAGTTATTCAGATAAATGTATCTTGTCCAAACTCTTACATTTGTGAGACAACTTTAATGTGCTGCTCCAGCAAGGGAATAGGCAAGGTGAAGAAAGCTATGTGTACTGTTGTAATTAAATTCTCATAATTTCAATAAATAACACTACACATTTCTTAAATCTCCAACTTGCTAATTTGATCACTGATGTGACAAAGACATCCTGAGCATTCCTAAAAAGAGAAACAAGCAAAACATTTCAGTCAAAGTTCAAGATGAGAGCTACAGTATGTGAACTTTTGTATTTTTCAGGTTCTCCAGCTTCCTCCCAGAGTAAAAAAATAAATAAAAAGAAAGTAAATTTGCCTCTGGTGGAATCCCCTATATAGTGAACAGACAAGGTCCAGGAAGAAGGGATCCACACGGGGTCAAATAAAAAGACAACACAGGCTTTAACATTGTTAGAAAAAAGAAAGTTTTTATGTTTATGAAATAATGTTTATGTTTTTCAAAGTTTTGTTTCTTGCTTTTTCTTTAAAAAAATGAAAGACTAATTGAAAAATAAAAATAAATAACTGAATGATTTTGGTACCGATCACAATCCGTGCCAAAAAAAAGAAAACATTCTTATGTTTTGGTGTATGGACATTTCCTTCATAGCCTGAAATACTGTTGGTCTAAATCTCCATGTAATTTAAATCAAACCTTTTCATGTTGGCCATATTTCGACACTGCCAATGTATTTCAAGGCCTTTGATGCAATAAAGCCTTTTGACAAAGCTTATTGTTATAAACGAGTGATGTTTGCTTAGTCGCTGGGTGAATAGAGAGCTAGGTGGAGGTACTGTAAAGCGATAACAGCCCAATATGGGGGGGGAGAATTTGTCTGGACAGACTTTTCTCCATGGCTCTACCTTTGTCATGATTTATCCAATATAGTTAAGTTATCCTGAGCTTATTTTCTACATTTATGCTGCTACATATTTAGGCTGTAGATCACATAGGGACAACTTTTCTTCTTCCTTCTTCATTTTATCTCTATCTTCCCATTCGGCAGTATTTAAGTTCCACTGATAACTTTATGCTCTCTCTGCTTTTTCCTGTCATAGTAGCTTCATCTCGTCGGTTCCTGTTCAACTGCGACTCCATCCTAGATTAAAATATAGACTGTTCTGCTACTATCAACACTTTCGTTAATAGATGTTGGAGCTCTCTTTTTTTCTTTTTTTTTTCTTCTTTTTTCCATTGTAGTCCTGTTTGTAGTCCAGCTTGTCTGCCTGGCTGTGTCTTATGTGGACACCTGTGGAGCTGGATGACAGTTACCTTTTGTATATCTGCTTCTTTCGGTATGCCTGCTTCAATCTCCCTTTACCCCAATCGGCCTCTGCAGATGGCCACTCACACTGTCCCTGGTTCTGCAGGAGGTTTCTTCCTGTTAAAAGGGAGTTTCACTTGCATTTTGAAGAGTAAAAATACAAGTGAAAATTCTTATCTCAAGCACATCCAAGAGAAGAATGTCTTGCAAGTCAATGATTGGATTCAATCATTTGCTTTTCCTAAGAAGTCTTACTGTATTGTCTCAGTAAAGTCCCTTGAGATGACATATTGTGAAATGGTGTTTTATAAATAAACTGAATTGAAATGAAACTGAATTAAATCATTACAAAGTAGCACATTTTTGAAAAGTGGAAGAATGTGATAGATGCTTTTAATGCTTTCAATTGTAGAACTCTATGACCTGTGCATTTGTATGGAGCCATTTTTTTCTCTGATAACCCTAAATGAGGTCTACCTCAATCACTTGAATTTAAAAGTCACCGAAATACTATATAGAGAGTACCTTTGTATAGTCTGATATCTGAATACATCCAGCTGTTTTTGTGAAAACCGTAAAAGAAAATAGTAAACAAACAGCAGTTTTATGTATTACCTCTTAGCTGGAAGTCTACACAATGTAATCATGGTTAAATAGTCAGATATAAAGATTCTTGATTCTTAATGAAAACCAATTACCAGACCAGACTGGTAAGGTAAAAGGTTTTGGATTGGTTAAAAGCAGAGTTAGGTTCTAAAACAATATCCATGGCACTGAAGCTCTCAAGGAACATTAAAATCTATAATCTGATACGTTAAAAAGTATGTAAATGTACAGTAAGTCACTTAAAGTCTAACAGTCTGAATCCATCAGTGCCATTGGGTAGAGCACATGACCCTTGTATAGAGCCCCCAGTCTTCAATGCAGACATTCCTGATTTAAGCCTTTATACTTAAGAGACCTTTGCTGCAGGTCTTCTTCTTTCTCTCCAACCCATTTCCTGTCAGGTTAATTTCAAAATAAGAGGGACTCATGCCAAATAAAACAGAATTCTAAAACAATAGCTAAATTGATTAACTGGGGAGGGAGAACGTTACTTTTGAGATAGTTAGTTCCAGAGACAGACATCTAGAGCTGCAATTGGGATAATCTACATCAAAGTACAGCTAAAAGTTACTTCATGCACAAATGGAATCTGGAAAAAAAAAAAAAAAAGAGGTACAGACAGTGGCAGAAAACAAAAACAATGTTGAAAAAAAACTAAGGAATAACAGTTTAAGTACTTTTAACTTGAAAATGTGTGAATTATAGCTTTGGACATTTTCAGCATTTTAAGACTGTAAAAAAATATTAAGTTTCCTTCAAAAGCAGGTTTGCCTTTTCATGATCATAGTTGTTTTATCTGCACAGTGGAAATAAACAATATATAGAGTGTATAACTGAATTTTGCATCAAGAATGTTTTCTTTTATTTTTTATGTCCAGTATAATATCATTAAACCTTACATTCTGTTACCCCTAAATACTTGTTCAAAGCCTCTTAACAGTGATAATGCATATTGCAGACAAGATACTGTAAAGTTATGTAACATCTTCAGGAGGAGCTACAGTTTGAAAAAGGACAATAGCTTTGTGTATTTACTCTCATTTCCTTCCCTAATTGACTCACAGACCAAAGTAAGGCAATACAAAGGCTTTTTGTTAGCTACAAAAAACACCTATCCAAACACAATGTGCAAAGACATGCTGGAGCAATTAATGATGCAAAGAGGGGTATTAGCCACAGACTTGTTTAACTGAAGTAAATTCAAGCTAGTATGTATGGCTGCAATGCCTGAAATAATGTGCACTACAATGACCAAGGAATTTTTTTTCATTTCACATTTCAGAAAATAAGAATCACGTTCTCCTCTGCATATGGTTAAGTGAAGTAGTGAATGTGCAAAGCAATAATCTCAGAATTATTTATCATATTATATTTTCCTTGTTGTGACAATTTGTCAACAAGCATTAGGGGTTATTTAATGCTAAATGAACCTATCACAAAAAATACAGTTTGAAATTCTTCTATCATCAGCTAATATATATAAAAGAGAGAGTAAAAACCTCACTCAGCTATTCAGTCGTATGTGAGCCTACTTAAAGACTTCTACTGGCACTCTCTTGAAATATGATGGTTCCCTTGGCAGGTAGTGTGATTAAAAGCAGCATTCCTAAATGTGTTATGAAATAATCCAGTTTCCCTCTGTGGAGAAATGATCTGTTGGTTCTGTAGGTGTTAGTTATTTCACTATGTTTTCCAAAGCCTCCCCCCATTAACACGTAACACTTAGGAGATCACGCAGTAAATGATTGACTTGCATGACAGTTATGAGTCTTTGGCTGCAGATGACGGGCTGCTTTAAAGGCGCAGTAAATTATTTTGAAAGTAAAAGCAAACCTGTGTGTGAGTTGGTGTGTGTGTGTTGGGGCGGGGGGCCCAGTTGTAAGTATTCCATTAACATTCTCCCCGATTAGGATACACTCACTTCACATTTCATTTAGTTGACATTTGTGTAGGCTTCTGCAATTAAGGTTATATGAGGCTTTTTGCAACCTATTGCAACACATGCTTGTATATCGTGGGGCTGCTGAAGGGAGCTGAAAGTAGGGTTTAAAATGGTTAATTGGAAAAGTGAGGGTTTTATTGGGGCGCTGTCTTTTTTGCTGGATTCTTTTCAAACCCTTTGACCCACAGGCACACACCTGGTACTGGGTCAGGTTACAGCCAGGCTCCAAGGCTTGCAGGTCAAGACCTGGTGCTTCACAGATCTCTAATCCTCTTGCATGGCAGCATATTTGACTGAAGGGCTACTTACTCCCAAACAGTATTTTTTAGTACTTAGCTTTACTCCCTTCCACAACCAAGAGATGATTTAGCGCAAGAAAACAGTGTTTAGGAGGTTTTTCAGTGTATTAACAGTGATTTATGAGCTTACTGAGTTATAAGGAGAACATTTTGTCTTTACACGGCTTTATGTGTACGTACAGGCTCATACAGAATCAACTGGAGGGAGAAACTGGGTTGATCTTTGTATCCTTTAAAAAAAAATCATTTTTCAAGTCCTGACTGAGGAATACATTTTAATCCTCCATCATAAATGTTTAACACTCAAGGCTTAGAAAACCAACTTAACAGACAACACTGTGCTATCAAATGCTCAAATTGAGTTTTGAATTTCTCTACCAAGACATGGTGAAATTTTCCAGCTGCCAAGAGAGGTGAATAGAAGTGCTACTGATCTTGAGCCTTATGTCAAACTGCTCCTACCAAACTGACCCAAGAGTGCATGCTAATTATCCCCTAGATTATTCTCCCAGGCAGTGCAGTGATAAGCACACCAGGGGGAGCAGTTATACTGTTGTTCTGATTCACAATCACAGAGAAGTTCACATATTAAACTCTTTTTCAAATCACAGAATAGATATTTTTTGGTGAAACAATCAAATTATCAATATTTTCTTGTTTATTTGTTATTATTTTGTTGTGACCTGTTTCACAATTTGTTCATTTGCTCTCCCAGAATTGGCCCCTTTTGCTTTCTGATCTTGTCTGAATGCTCAGACACTCTACCAGAGTAAAAAAACATTTTTTTTTACACAACATTCTTTATTCTTTATTCATTTCTCAATTTTTTGTTTCTTATTTTACTTCTGAGGAATCGTTCCTGGCTGCTGTACACCCCTTGTGCCACTTATGCAGTCCGATTACTCAGCGCTTCTGTTGCAGCTTGTCAGAGAGCAAAAGAAGCATAATGAGTTAAGCGACTGTGTTCACCGCCCCGCATCAGTAGCCCTCAGCAGTTTCAATAACACAAGTCAATGTGCGGAGCAAAAGGAAAAAAAAAATTGTATGTGACAAGAACAGCTACTACAGTGACAATAACAATAACAAGACAAACCACAACACAATAACAGAACATTTATTCTTACACTGGATATAGATCATGACAAGCAGCTGTGTCAGTAGCTGAAAAACTTCTCACTAAATGTATTTAACCTCAGCAGTGCACTAATATGAGATGACTTGAAGGTTTATCCGTGGTTTAGCCAGCAGTAAAGCTACTTTATTCACTTTAAAGGTAATCATGATGTTCTTATATTTTCTGCAGAATACCAATAAAGCTGCATAATGTAGACCAGGGTTTACATTTCTTCACACTGTTTTTATTTACAAATTCAATCTCAATTTGCATGATAAAAATGATGAGAACCCTTTTTATGTGAATGACAACATGAAAACCCCTTTAATTATTAGTGGCTCATCTGTCCTTGGAAATGGGTCCCAAAAAGTTTGGAGGTCTCCTTGTCATCACCCTAATCTCTCCCTTTACATATGCACTATGAGATTTATGATTTTGACAAAAAAACAAATTATTTAAATATTTGTAATTTGTTAGTATTCGTATTTTTGCTCTAGTATTTTTTATCTATTTGCTCTGTTTTTACTTTCATTTAAAACTATTTAATCTAGCTGCTGAAGATTCTGGCTTTTTAAAATATTTTGTTTTTGGAATTATTTACTTTACTGGTCAATTTTTGTAATAATTTCTATCAGTTTAAAAAAACAATACTGTTTATATTTAACACATGTCTAATTACTGTACAGCAAAAGTAGGGAGATATTATTGTTCATGCAAAACAATCAGAAGGCCTTATACAAGACGTGTTTTTAACTATGTTTTAACACACTCACTATAGAAAACAAAGGGTAAGAAAATTGAAATTTTACAACTCCATATTGTAACTTGGCGTAATATAATTCTGTAAACTGGTGGTGGTGTGTATATATTTTTGTGTTAAATTGTGCTGTGGGGGCTCCATTGCCCCTGTTTTTTCCTGCCAGGAAGAGGTAAATGGGTCTATTACCACTCTTCTTTAAGTTGGTTATTGCTCCATATAACTGACATACGGCAGAGCTTCCATTTTTGTCCCCGACAGTTATGGGGCTGCGCTGATCATGTAAAGAATTTCTGCGGTGCCCTTGGTTTAATAGGATGTGTGCCTCATAGCGCTGATAAATACACCCATTTAAGAGAAGTAACTGGGAACTGCTCCCAGCTCTAGTGCTTTATCCGGATTTGAGTAGAGAGCAATATAATAACAAGGTGGAGATTTTAGTAGAAAGTGTTTTAGGACATGACAGCAGGGCTACGAATTGTTCCTCCGACAGATGGCTTATCTGACTTGGTATCAGGGAGGACAGAGCATTTTAACATCACTTTTAAAGCAGAAATGCTGAGCGGCTGTAACAAGTCAAAGACATGCTACTCTTCTTTTTTTCTAACAGAGATTGTTGAACTGTGACACTGAGATTCCATCTTTTCACCCCTGACTTCCTGTCTTAAAACAGCAGAGGAGTCTTATTGCCACTCCTCTGCTCTTGGCCTTTCTCTTCTAGTGGGAATTACCCAGAGATCTACTGCGGCAAAACAACTATTTATTAAGTTTCCACTCTGTTAATTTTCCCTATGTTGTGTTTCTCTAAATCTAAGACTATGTCCTCCCTTCTGAATCTATGGCATGAAAGATTTAAAGGAATCCAGTGTTTATAGTATTTAAACGAACATGTTGATACAATTATAAATACAAAGTTAAGACTGTCAATGGGAGTTAGGTGAAAGAACTGTTTTAGCAGCATAATTTTTTTTTTGCTAAAACTAAGTCTGAGGTTTTATTACTGTGTAAATCCTTAATATAGCCTCAATAATGCTCGCTAGAACATTCAGAAGATAATGAATTCAATTTTTTTCATAAGGCATACATTAGGATAAAACCAGTTGCTTTACAGTACAGTTTGCATTGATGGGGAGCAGAATGGTCTTCTCAATGTTAACATAATTTCCCTATTGTGGGACAATAAAGGGATTTTCTATTCTATTCTATTTTATTCTATTCTATTCTATTGTTGTTAGGTTTTGTCTGAGGTATTACCTTACTCTTTTTGTATCTACATTATGTTACATTTACAACATTACCTGCTTTTCTCTTCTAATTGTGTAACTAAATGTATCTTCTTTTTTGTTTGACTATATTTGAATATTTCAAATAGTTATGCTGTTATCCAATGATCATGTAATTTCATGTCAAGACAGCTGTTAGAGTAAAATCTTATTTCAATACTTGTATCTTATAGGGAAGTGGGCTCCTGGGCTGGATTTAAATTTTGAGGTTAACTGATATACAAATTTGTTTTACAATTGCAAATTACAAAGTAGTTATAGTTAGGAACACAAGTATTTATGCTTATTCATATGAAAAAATTTATTTCTGAAATTACCTTTTAAACAGCTCATACTAAAATTTTTGTTACAGCCATGGCACTCTTTCTTTGTCCATACCAAACATCAACAACAATGTTATATGCCAAGTCTTGATATGATAAATTAAAGTATGTAGACATATGCTGTTCCATCTGAGATACTTAGGCTATGGTTAGATTAGAACTAAATAAAAACAATTTATGTTAGCACCACAAGTCCATATTAAACATATGTTACAGAATGTGTTAGTCATTATAAATCCAGGGAGGAAAAGACCACCAAATCCAAATTTATTTCCTATTAGAATCTTTATATGTGTGGGTTTTGTTTTATTCCTAAAAACCTCTCCTTCTAATTTCATTACTACCAGAACTGCAATGCAAGTTCACACATAAATGACCCTATAACTAAGAGATGAAGAAAACCCCTCCTCAATTAAAGAAAAAAAAAAAAGTCCTGTGAACTTGTCTAGAGATGGAGCGGGATGCAATGCCATTTACCCTTCTAATTTAGGGCTTCTTTATTCACAAATGTTAAATACTAATGATTGGCCCCATTTTTGAGCTAAACCCCCACTGGAGCCCTGTTCAGGATCTCCACTGAGGCATTTGTGTGTGTCTACCCTGCTCCTTTCTTCCACTTTTAGCCACACAGGCTCAACTTCACAGGACAGTCGACAGCCCGTGGACAGCAGATGAAATACCAAAACAGCATACACTGTGCCTGTTAAGTCTTCAGCTAATTAGCAAAAATGGTGTCCTTTCTTTTCTTTTTAGGCATTTGGTCTTGGGGGTGGCAAAGAAGAGGAAAGAAGAAGAAGGAGAAAAGGGGGAGACAGAACTGAGGGAGAAACAAGAGAGCAAGGATGGAGCAAGGGAGTGACAGAGAAAGAGGAGCGGCATCTGAGCTCTCAGCTGGCCTGTTTTGAAAACACGCTGCTGAAAGCTTCTCACTTAATTCATAGCTTTTGTTTTTAGACCTTTTGTGTTTGCCAGTTTGACCACATAACATCATACATCTGGTCTATAGATTTTGGGGAGCTTTATTTTGCTCAGGGAGCTGCAAAGTCCCCCTGGGCTTAAATTCAAGTGGTCGTATAACATAAAAGCACCTCAAGTGTGGACTGAGAAAGAAACGCAAAGCAAAAAGGAAGGATAGAGGGGAATGGGATGGATTTTCTACATCAAGGGTTTTACAGTCTCCAGTTCTTGTATGTGTTATCTTACCTGGTGGGGAAGTGCTTTTGCGTGACTTGCAACTAAAGAACTACACTGTTTACACTCATGTCTGTTTTGGTGTTTGAAGAATGTGAATGATGTTCTGAATTTTACTTCAAACAAGGAAACCAGGTAATAAAACAAAAGAGAAACAACCTATTATCTTAAAGTAAATATTATCACCTTTTAAGAATAAAAGCAGCTTTTCGGATTCTGTGAGAAAGATCAATTAAAATGGAGTAAAAAGGTGTTACCAGACGCACAGCAAGAGTTTATGTAATCTTAAGTGATACCAGATATGTTGTACTGGATGTAGACTATCATCCCTTTGGATAAATTTAAATAAACTATCACAGGGCTGTAAAACAAGGAAATTCAAGCTTAATAGCAATATTATTTGGACTGAAATATTACAGCTGTTTAAAATGCAAAATGGTTTTGCTGTAATATGAATAAAATTAAAAGTCTGAATGTTAAAATTAAATACACTGACACAGTCTCAGACTGTTAGAATTTCTCAAATTCTGATTGAGAACACAGACACTTTTCTGTTATTAAAGATGAGTCCTTGTGTGCCATTTATTATCAACAGTATTTTTTCCTCTGTTTCAGCTTCAATGGCAGATGGGGCTTCCAAATTTTTCCTGCTCCAAAGTTTACATTTTCTAGTTCTTAATAAATTGCATTGATTGTAGCTTAAAGTATTTTTGTTAGATGGGAATAGGACACCTTGTTGCTACAATTGGTAAACTGTCAAATGTTTTGACATAAGGTCCCCACTTCTTATACATTCTTTGGCTCTTTTGCATCAATAATCAGAAATCTCTTTATAGTAGCTTAAAGATAGGTCAGAAGACTGAGATGTCTTCTTCAGAACTTCCCTTTTTCCTACTGTAATTAAAAATAGCTAAACTTGGCCTTCTGGTTTGGAATGTCATGCTTCAACATTCAAATACTTTTAAATTAGATTTTTGGTGTTGGTGTAGTAACGAAGTTATCATGGCAACTCAGCCATTCAGCCAATGAATTTATTTCCATTTCGTGGGTAAATAAACATTACCTTCCAAAAACAGAACAATCTGGAGCAAACTTGACAAATGTCTAAAACTTAAGTACTCTTTTGGTCCCTCTCTGTCAAGACGTTAGCTTCAGCCTAGGGGACCATTTAATCTAGATTTTATATTAAGCGAAGACAGTCAGGGAGTTATTGACTAGATTTAAGTCAAACTACTAGAGCACATTTAACTAGACTTTCTACTATGTCATTTAAAATTCAAATGTTGAATTTGTCTGTCAAACATTCAGTGTATGGGTATATGTGTTTCTTCCAATATAGAGATATGTAAAGTCACAAAATTTGGTGAAAGGTAAATAGGGGTGGACATATATATATATATATTTTGTATTTCCGATAATTCAGATACTGCACCTCTGTTTTTGTACTCTTGTCCTTAGAGACTTTGCCCTACTCCTCACTTTCAACCTTAAATAGTTTAGGGTTTCTGTCTGTCCAACTGTCTACAGTTGGCCGTGTCTCCAGTCTTAAATTCTCAAGAACAGGAAACTGCGGTAGACCTGTTCCTGGTTCGGCCTGAGTATGATGACCTTCATCTGGTTTTCAGTAAGTCCAAGGCTCTCTCTCCCACCTCCTCGCCCATATGGCTGTGCTATTGAGCTACTTCCTCAAGCTCCTCTCCCCTCCAGTAGGTTGTATAATCTGTCCAACACTAAAAGAGAGTAGGGAATGGAAACATACAAACAATAATTGAGTTGCTAGTTGTTGGAATATCCGCACCTCTATCTCACCTGTTAGTGCATGAAAAAGTATGGATCATTAAGACCTTGCATTGATTACAGGGGTCTTAATCACATAACTGTGAAAAATAAATATCCACTTACTCTTCTTTCAGCAACTTTTGAACCCATGCTTGGCTCACATTCTTCACCAAGTAGAATCTCCGACATGCCTACCCCCTGGTCGGAATCAAAGAAACAGACAAATGGAAGACTGCATTCAAGAACACCCTAGGTTACTTTAAATATCTGGTAATGCCTTGTAGTCTCACAAATGCAACTGCAGTTTTCCAGTCACTTGTGAATGACAACCTTAGTAATTTTTAAATCAGTTCGTATTTGTTTACCTTGATGACAAACTGATTTTCTCCAGGACCTTATCTGGAAATAAGATCTACGTTTGTCAAGATCTTCAACATCTTCTAGAGAACCAATCCTTGGAGAAAGCGAAGAAGTGTGAGTTTCATACCACATAAATCACCATTTTGGGACATATTCTGTAACATGAAAGTGAAGACAGATCCAGAGAAGGTTCAAGCCATTCTCTGTAGGCCTACTTCCTCAATCCACAAGCGGGTACTTTTTTAGAATTCGCCAACTTCTACCGCAGATTCATTAAAACTACAGTCAGGGTGCTCAACCCTTCACTGGCCTTACATTTCTCCAAAAGACCCTTCAGTTGGCTACTTGCAGCTGAAGCCGTCATTGCCCATTTAATTCACCTGCCTTACTGCCCGGTTTCCAATTACTGGTAATCTAATCCACCTGCTTCTGCTTCTATATATTTGGTTCAGTCGAAGCCATAAGGCCCAGCTTATTGATGTTGAAGCCCTTGTTCTAGTGCTCGTTCTGTGGGGCTAGTGGAGAGAGGGTTTGTAGGGTTCTGTAGTGTTTCTGATTTCCTGATCTGCCTCTTATCCACTGAGCATGCCCTGTTCCTGACTTGGCTCAGTAGAGAGAGCGCATTTTTAGTGTTCTGTAGTGTTTCTGATTTCCTGATCCTGATCTACCGCCCTAGTCGCTGATACCAGGGATCCACAGCCATATCTGAATTTTAAATAAAGGCTTTGAATTATCCCATTGTCTGTCTCGCGTTGAATACTGGGTCTGTCTGAAAGGACATGAAATGAAATGTTTGCCAGTACCCCAATTCTGATTCAGCCTGATCAAGAGAAACAGTTTGTCCTTTAAGTTAATACCTTTGATTTAGGGGTGGGTACAGACTTATCTCAAGTTTCCTCTGATGATAATAGACTTCATCCATATGCCTTCTTTTCCTGATGTGTGTCTCAAGCAGAATGAAACTACAATGTTTGCAAAAGAGAGCTCTTAGCCATAAAAATGGCTTTTAAAGAGTGACAGCACTGGTTGGAGGGAGCTGAACATCACAAACCAGATGCCCTGTCAGGGCAATACTCCAGACACCAGGATCCCAATATGTCGTCCATCATTTAACTTTTCTGTGTTGACAAGGCCTTATCCATTCCTTGAGGCCCAGCCAGTTTGGACCCTAGCACTGGACCTTTGAACCGTGTTTATGTACCTGCTTCCATTAGGTCTCGCCTCATTTAATTGGCCCACTAGGCAAAATTCTCCTGCCATCCTGGTTTGAACTGAACTCACTCACTCACTCACTCACTCACTCACTCACTCACTCACTCACTCACTCACTCACTCACTCACTCACTCACTCACTCACTCACTCACTCACT
>NW_015150630.1:734061-749929 GCF_000732505.1 Cyprinodon variegatus | reverse complement strand
CTCACTCACTCACTCACTCACTCACTCACTCACTCACTCACTCACTCACTCACTCACTCACTCACTCACTCCTTAAACAAAATTTTGGGGGGCCTACAATATATAAGGATGTAAAAATGTATGCTCTAGCCTGTCCAGCGTGTGCCAACAACAAAGCCAGTCACCAGCCTCCCAATGGTATTCTTAAAACATTGCTTGTCCCTAAACATCAATGGTCTCCTATTACCTTGGATGTCATTACTGGACTTTGTTAATGATCGGAGAAGGACTCCCACTCCCCAGTACTAAAGTTTAGTTATTAACTTCTGAAATCCAGGCAGTGCTCAGTCGCTCTGTGGTTCACCTCAAGCTGCCTGATTATTTAAAGATTAATAACTTTTTTCACATCCTTCCAAACAAAGCTGTCCTGTTTAGTCCTCTTGCCCTCCTTCCAGTCCCCTTCCACTCGTCCGAGACATTATCGGACACCTGGACTCCACTGTGCGAATTATTTTAAATGCTTGTCACCAAGGAAAGGGTTTTCTGTATCTGGTCGATTGGGAGGGTTATGGAACGTAGGAACAGTATTGGATCCTGATTCCTTTATTTTGGATTCTGACCATCTTTAGGACTTTTAGACTGCTCGCTCTTCATTTTCAGGATCACCAAGGGATAGTCCTAGGGGGGTGGTGTTAATTTTAGGGTCTCTGGGGTTCTGCTGTTTTTCTGATGTGAGTGACCTCCCTTTACAGAGGAACTTTGCTGGTTGCTGGCCTGACCCATGTCATTGTTCAACAGAGAACAGTTCTCGAACAAGATGATTAGTGTATATATAACTATATTATGTCTTAATTGTGTATACTCTTGTGTCTGAGCTGGGTTTTAGCCATACATTGGGATGCAGTTGTGGGTTTCCAGTACACAGACTGTGTTGTGTGTCCGAATCTTGACTGCTGATTATAGAAATTTGTCATGATCATGACTCTGAGAGCTGCCCAATTGCTCATTTCACTCACCTGCCTAACTCTACCCAGTTTACAATCAACCTGCTCCTGCTTCTTTATATATGGCTCAGTCCTAGCTATCAGGGCCAGATCATTTACATTATTGATATTGTTGCTCATTAGAGTTGTGAACTGATAAGATTTTCACAATTACGATACCCTTATTGATTCTGTGAAACGATTTGATTCCTTATCGATTCTCTTATCGATTCTTTGAAACAATGAACTTGTTAAGTGCATGGTGACATTCATCTACCTTCGCCTGGGACATTCTATATCTGCCAGCCTCTGCCTCTGCAAAAAACAGAAGGCAGTGAACAGGAGCTGCCAGCCTCTGAGCCAGCCAGGGTACCCGTCTCATCACAGTCATCTTAATCTAATGGAGAAGGAATCCGTTTAATGAAAAAAAATTACTGTACAGTTTTGGGAAATAAACTTTACTCCCCCTGATTTAAATAAACGAGCATCACCTTTCCCTCGCTCACTGAACTGCGTAGCAACTTCGTAGCATGTTTCATTACATCCATTGCAATAGCTAGAATCATGTAAGAATTCCAGCTACCAGTAGTTCTAATTAAACATGTTGGCAATGAAGGGCTGGATTAACGAGAAAGGCACACTCCCTTAATAACCCCAAAGAGAGATAGGACATTTCCAGAAATGGCATATGATTTACTAGCAACCACATTGAGCACAGCCAGTGATATAAAACTAGCTACTTACCACCAGAGTTGCCATCCATGCTGGTCGTAACTTTAGCTTTTGTCCAGAAGCATAAAAAAACACGGCATTCGTTAAAATGTATGCCATGTTGTGTGCGCAGGTGTTTCTGCATGTTAGATGTATTTCCTCAAGCGGATGTAATCGCCACTTCGCAATGATTGCAAAGTGCCTTGTTGCCATCTTTCTTTTCCTTAAAAAGAAGCCAATCTTTCGATCGCTTTGACCACTTGTGTTTTGCTTTTCTAGACTTACGCTTGATCATGTCAAACTTGCTTACTGAATGCCGTGTGCATAACTTGTGTAACAAATGTCATGTCAAATGTCATGACGTAAGTCATGCTGCCCAGAGCCCTAGGCTCTGATGCTGCGTGGAATCATTAAGAGAATCATTAAGCAAGCTGCCAAACAGTGGCATGGAATTGGAACACACGGAACCGGTTCTGAACAGGAAATATGCTGATGCCATATTCATGTACTCATTCTCGGGGTCAGTGGTAAGAGAAGGTTTTAGAGCTTTCGTAGCGTTCCTGACATCCTGATACTGATCTGCCTCTTATCCACTGAGCATGCCCTGTTCCTGTCTTGGCTAAGTGGAGAGAGCGAGATTTTAGCATACTGTAGTGTTCCTGAAATTCCGGCCCTGTTCTGCCCCTCAACCACTGAGCTTGCCTGTTTCCATCTGAACGTTCTGAACGTTGGACTCCTGGAACCCTGAACCAGTCTGTTCCTGTTCAGATCAGAATCCCTGACCGGGCTATGGACTCCTGGACCTCTGAGCCATCGTGTTCATATCTGTTTCCCTGAACTGGCTCAGACTCTTGCTTGCCTTCCGTGACTGCAGCATCGGGGACACTCTGAGGGGCGGCTGCCACATCTAGTTGGCAGCCTTCTGGCATCATCCTACCGTGTTAGATGGAGATGGACTGAACTGCTAAACCAGGTAAGTGACTCACAGGGATATTCATCTCCAGTCAGATTATCATTGTCACTTACCTGTGTTTTTCTCCACTAGAGTTTCCAGTGATGGGCAGTGCCCCACCCTACTTGAGCAGCTGCAGATCCACAGCTCTGCATCTGTTTCAATAAATGCCTTTTAGGTAATCACTGTCTGTCTTGCCTGAATTCTGGGTCCTACGTCCTGAGTTATGACATAATTAGATATCATTCATAAAAGATAACCATCTGTTAAAGAGGTTATGACTTTATTAACAAGACATTAAATACTATAATACAGTCTATACCTTGTCACCTGAGTGATAAAAAAAACAACAACAACCTGTCATTGATAGGTTATTCCTTTAACTAGTCAGCATGATTTGTTTCTGAGTTCTACTGCTTTTCCATCACCGCTGTGTTAATCTGATCTACTAAGACCATACATTAAAGATGTCTTTAATGTCAATAAATAGGAACAATAATCCTTAAAATAGGCGAACATACCACTTATTTTGGTGTCTTTGAAATTTGTATAAATAAATAAATATTTTCTATGTTTTCACTGTATAAAACCATAGTACCATATTCTTTCAGCAGAAGAATGACAAAATAATTATGCCCTATTAATTAGTTTAATTCAAACTTAGTAAAGTACCAATATAAAGATAGTGCTGCATTTCCAGATGATATGAATAAATTTCTGGCACGTGTCTCTTTTCCTATGCTTAGAAATTGTAGTTTGCCCTATACTGTAGCTGTTGAACATATATGGACATTATCAGAGCCACAATGATCACCCAAACAATAAGAGGAAAGATGAGAAAAAGCCCCAAACATTGACTTAGGTAATAAGTTAGGAGCTGTCAGTGTTACAATGTATATTAATAGTCACACCTCTTTTTAATGAGTTTGGCATTGGCAGCTGAGAGGAAATACAAGTCATCACAGAGCAGCTCATGCACATCCAGATGAAAGAACCTATAATAAATCTTGTGAGAGCAGGGCTCACCATAAATATGTATCGCAGAAGGCATCTGTTTTACATTCTGCATATAAATCAGCCAGAGTGCTGAATATCAATGAATCACATGGCAGACGCTTGATTTGATAACAAATCGACTCTGAACTTGGGAGGGAAAAATTTAAAGCCCTTTGAGAAAACGGGGAGTGCTGAGGTCAGTTAAGACCTGTGAGAGTCTGACACATGTCTCCTACCCACAAATAATGCAACACTTCTCTATTGGTCCAAGGGAATGTTTGGAACTAATCTTTAGTGGAACATTTTTTTCACAGCTCTTCACTCTCTCACATGTCACAATTGATGACATTACCTGCACCCAAGCGAAGGTGGAACTGCTGCAGTAAAAGTCGTTTGTTTTATGTGACACTTATTGCACTGTTGCTATAAATATAATAAAACAAAAATAATTAGTAAAAAACATCAATTCAGTTTAGTTTGAAAACAAATTGTTTTCTCAAATAACTTGCTTTAGATAATATTGCCTGTAGGGAGGCAGTATCTCCTTTGCAGTCTGAATTTAACACCCCTATGTAGAACCCTCTGACTGACTCTGATGCTCTATTGTTATAAAGCAATCTGATGAGGAGAATGGTTAAAGTTCGTCTATAATGATTATCATTTTATTTTTTAATTCCCCTTTTTAAAATCATCTTTAGAGGTTACAGAGAAGAGCTGGTATTCTTTATTATCTTGTTAAGCTGCTTTAAGTCAATTGCTCCAATGCTAACACCCCATAATACATAAAAGTGCCATGTTTTTGTAGCTCTCTTTTTTTAATCAATATGTGTTGCACCTATAAGTTTGATTTTGATTAAATGTATGCATTATCAAATAATACCAATAATGCTAGTACTGCCTTTGGCGTCTCTCACCCCTCTGTCTTTTATTATCATGTTTCTATCTAATACTGTTAGTCAATGTTTAATAATAGGAAGATATTAATTAAGATAGATGGCTGTAAAAGGACTTTGCAAAACTACTACCTTTATTACCTTTAACTTTTATTACATTTCATGTTGACATGACCCTCGGTCTATCTGAATAGCAATTAATGTGCTTACCAACAAAAAAGTAGTTCATAATTATGAAATGAAAAGTATGCATCATTTTAATAAACCTTAAGATTATAAGACAAAAAAAATTAAACATCCAATTTGGTTCATTATGTAAATTTGTAAATACACTGCTTTGGATTTGTCTATCCAGTGACATTGTATTAAAATATACAGACATTTTTTGTTATAATATGACAGAATGGGATCAAATCCATGCACTGTAGGTGTATCCATATTGACTTACGGATTGAAAAGCGAAATGTTTTCTCTCATCCCCCTGGCATAGTCTCCCATTATGTTAACCACTTTATTTCCAAAAAAATACTAATGTGCCTATTCTATCCTTCTTCCTTTATTGACTCACAAACTAAATGCCTGCTGATAGTATTGCCAGTGAAATTGCCCAATTGAGGATGTTACAAGGTTTGCAATATTCTACACAAAATGAGATCGATATAATGCTCATGTTGATTTTGGTTTTAATGAAGGTATCAGTTTAAGCCCACTGGAGTCATTTAATCATATTGGCAAGGGAGATGTATAAACAATTTTACAAACTGAAAATTTATATTGTTGGTGATTAACTGTGATTTTAAGATGTCAAAACAAATGCGAATCTTGAAAAACTGAAGGCAGATGGCTAAAGTCTGGACTCCAGGTTCAGGGTGACATTCATAACAAGAAACATGTATAACTTAAAACTAACAAAACAAGAGAACCTTTCCGCTGAGATTAACAAACCCTGATGTAACTGTAGCATCTAAACTCCCCTCTACCAGGATCTTAAACAAATTATCTATTTTCTTCACAGACAAAAATAAAAAGATTAGAGTCAGTCTCTTTATCAATATTAGGTCCCGTACCAAAGCTGTCTTCAACTACAACTGTCATGACACCTAAATTACCCCAAATAATGTGTCCCTTTTGACAGGTATTTTCCTCCAGGCCATTTAAATCTTTTTTTTTTTACAGTTATCCTATTGTAGTTGTTCATTTTTATTATTTAAATTTTTATTATTTTGCTGCCTTATGTCACTGCAATGTACTTTTTTTCTCACACAAACCACTTTTGATTACCTTGCAAAGGAAATGTACTATATAAATAAACCTGGCTTGCCTTTTTCAGAAATGTTTTGGGATTTCATTTGAATAATTGTGCCTGTTTCACCAGGTCTCTTTAATTTGTTTCTATTTAGTAGGACTTTGCTATGATCTAAAAAAAAAAAAGAGATATTGATAACTGCTTTTCTAACTGGTTTAATGGAGGTCTTTCAAAGGTTTTTTTTCTTTTTCACTTTGACTTCTGTTTAATTTATTTCTGTCCCTTCCTTGGACCTGACCATAGGGGCATATTGTGCTGAGTGTGTTTAACACTGACCAAAAATAACATCGAGAACAAAAAGTGTCAGCCATAAACAATCTAAGGGTAACACTTCTGAATTTTTTCTTTACTTTTAGACCAAAAAGTAATGCCTAACTCAGGAACTAAAAGACACATTGTTGTTCAACTGGTGGTCTTCTGTACACAAAAATTAGTACAGAAAGAAATGACAATTTAAATGGTAAACATTTGTACATATACAGCCTTTTTAAGTCAGGGGACTTTAAAGCACTCGTAATATGGGTGAAGTGTCTTACCTTAATACACATCAACAGAGACAGATGGACGAACAAATGACAAAGACAGAAAGATGCACCAACAACCCTTCAGTTACAAGGCAAACTGTTGTGCCCCTCACTACTGTCGCTCCAAATCTTTAATAATTACTTTACTCTTACTTGTAATTTTTATCTTCTGCTTATCCAGGACCAGGTAGAGGGAGCAGACTTCCTTCTCACCAGAAAGCTCCTCAAGCTCGACTGGGGGAAGCCAGAGGTGCACACCGGCCAGCTGAGAGAGATAATTCCTCCAGTGTGTTCTAAGTACTCAGTAACGCTCCTCGGCTAATCGGCCCAAGTCAAGTCAAAAGAGGAAATCCTTGAGAATAAGGTATTCTTAATGTTAAGGACAAGGCATAATTAATCAGACTGGACTATATTTTTGCAGGCAGTGCACAAAGTAAAACATATATTTAATATTTTTATTTAATTTATATTCAATAAAAGGCTGCACACAAACATACAAGGTGAATGGCTTTCTAAAGGTTTTATGGACAGAACCCAGAGAAGAACATAGACACACATAAGAGGTTCAGTGTAGCCAGATTATCATACTATAAAATAATGATTCAAACAGTAACCAACTTAGCACAACTCCTGCACAAATGCATAAGCTCTTTAATTCAATGCATCATACACTATGCCAAAAATATTGGTTCAACGTACAGTAAGGGCTAAAAAGGACATTGAGGTGGATGAGACAGTAAACATACCTAACAATTAAAGTGACCTTTAAAGAAAAGGACACATCAAAAGAAGAGACAAGGGGAGCTCTCCTAAAACATGCATGTCTTCCACTGTTACCAGCTGAGGTCTAACATCTGCCTGGGAAATCAAATACATCCGGAGCAGATGCTCATACATACACTGATTTTATTTTTCTCTTAAAATTGCCCTTGGCAGTGCTGAAATAAAGGTGTGGCATTTATTTAACCTGGAGCAAACTGAACCTTGCTGTGTATTCCCCCGGTTTAAAAGGACGTTCTTTTTTAACCAAAACATGGATAAAAGCTATGTTAGTGCAGCAACAAGTACAGCTTCTCAGAGGCCTTTACATGTAGGATCTCCAAAGAGAGAATGCCAAAAGGAATGTTTTAGGCAAAAGAATCAGAAGCCAGTCTTCTGTATCTGGGGAGCTTACACCCCAGTCTGTTTATTTCCCTTGTTGCCCAGAACAAGCAGATGGTTTTCTCTAAAATTTAACAATCTTATCTTGCTCCAGGGGCATGAAGAGCAGGGAGTCTGTATCTCATGACTTGGAATAAAACAAACTACTGTTTGATTTGATTGAGTAGAATGATACAGTGTTTTATCTTTTGTGGTTTATTTATAATTTGTTAAAAGTTAAATAAACAGAGATTGTAAAATATATATATGTATATTATCAACTTCCAAGAGCATGTTTCATTTTAAATGCATTCATCAATTGCATTTGAATAAACGCAATAAAAGGAGCAGAGAGGTCAAAACAGACTTACACACTTCCCTATGTTATGTTAAGATGCAAGATTACAAAAGAAACTGGAAAAAAAAATCCCTCTCTTAAAATTGAGTTTATTGAAAACGTATTCATACTTCTTAGATTTTTTAAATGCATTAATGCAGACCAGGGGCACATTTGATCAGTTCTAGTTATCTTTACAAATCTCATGCCTTCCTCTTTAAGGTTTAACTAACCCTATGCTATTATTGTTATTATTATTGTTATTATATTATTATTATGCTCCTGTGTCACCTCCTCGTTTTTTTTTTTGTTTTTTTTTACCCCATAACCATTCCACAGAAATCCCAAAATCCTCTAAAAGGTACAATTCTCAGATGAAACTACATTTTAACTATTATCATTCTATATGACGCAAAGGAAAGAAAATCAGCACTGGCAAAAAAGTTGATTATTCTTATCCTATTGAAAGTAATTGTACAATATCCTCTGCTTTAATTGTTTTGCAATTGAAAGAGATTAAATACATTTTTATAGCATTGTTTACAACCCCTCTAAGGGTTGAGCAGTAGTTAATGCAGGACCGCATTTAGGTATAGGGCATCTTACTTAGAACAAATGCCCTAAGTGAGACGACACAAAGTGGTGGTCCATCAAAAGATCTACCCATGACATAACTACCATCGTCACTCTGCTCTCTCTTCATGCTTTCATATGTGAAATAAGCTAGCCCTTTTCCCTCGTCCTGACTGTACCCTTGCTTAAACCCCCATGGCTAATCCCCACACTGCCCTGCCCTTCAAGGTCTTTTTTCAACAACCACTTTAATGGTATTTTTCAAAATTTCTCTGGGGATAGTGTTATGCTTACACATCGAAGTGAGTTATAATTTAAGAAATAGTTCAAACACCGATTAGTTTCAGTTAACAGAAGTTTGCAGGGTGGGCCATTTTAACACAAGATTATCTAAACCTTTCCATTAAAGCTCTAGTTACACTGTTTAGGATTGCTAGAGGGTTAACGTCATACAGCCTTTGACAGGATTGATGTAAATGATGCTCTGTTCATCTTTACATTAAATCTAACCAGCTTGCCTGTACCTGCAGAATAAGCCCCCATCAAAGATAATATCTTGCATTCATTTTCATTTCTAACTGAAACAGTTTAACCACAAGAGAACGCTTTATGTAAAAGCTGGCCAGGAGTAAGCATTAGGAGTATGATTTCAGCTGAATATAAAGGTTGTTATGACAAACAACAACAGAGAACACAAGAACAACGAAAAGATTGGGGAAGGTGCTGAGTTGAAATTTTTTTTATTATTTTTTTGCAGCTTAATTCACACCTGCACAGCCTCTGTGGCAGTGTGCTGTGCAACAGTCGTCTGTTGCACGGCGGGAGTATTTGGGGAAGATTAATTGCTCTGTCTTGTCAACGGTGTGCTCAAAACAGCGGGATTCTCTGCATATGTAAATACAAGTAGTCTCTGCACAGCAATGTAGAGGAGGATTAACACAGATATCTTTCAAAAATTCAGACCTCCTCACTAATCTTTTCTTGTCGCTGTGCCATGCAAGCTGTGTTGCAGAATCCAAATATCACTTTATTTTCTCTTTATCTGAATTCCTGAATCATAATTACCTGCTCATTAAATATAGGCATAAGATAAATGATGACTGTTTTGACAAGAGGTGTTTTTTTTAGATTTGGTAAGCTATTGAGAGATTTAAACAAAATAATTTGAAATAGTTTATAAAATTTTTGTAGAACAATTCTTGTCAGTGGGAATATGAAGCAAAACCTTTACAATTTTCACTTTTTCATGATGCTTTCTGTGGTAATTAACATCATTTCTTGCTGGTGAAATTATATAATGCACTCTGTAGCCCCTTGGATCCCCTGGACAATTTTTCTATTTGTTAAAATATAGCACAGCATAACTTCTGGTGGAAAACTGGCCTGATGTTTTTTCTTTTTAAGAATTTAGCATATTCAGGTTTTTCATGTGCCTTTGAAACCAAACGGAGCATTCTCTGTCATTCCCAAGTATTTTGTGTCACTGACTCTCCCTTAAAATATATTCTAATTGAAGTACATTTACCACAATTTAATTTATTTTCTCTTTTACTGTTATACCTGACATTACACAACATTCAAATTGTTTTGAGAAATTTACTTCTAGGCTTAATTCTCTCAATAAGTAGATTCATATTATCACAAGTGTACATTATTTTTGACAGGAATTGCTAATCATAGTAGTCAAGGTTACTTAGAACAACAACTGGACTAATTTTATATGACTTGCTGCTAAATCAATTAATTTGATGATTTTTAGCTCTGAGTCTTGACCTCTGAGGTAGATTTAATGTATTCTTACTTTAAGACTTGCAATTGTTTAAATTTTTTGGTCACTGTTTTAATATTTACAAG
Organism: Cyprinodon variegatus; assembly: GCF_000732505.1. Taxonomy (NCBI): domain Eukaryota; kingdom Metazoa; phylum Chordata; class Actinopteri; order Cyprinodontiformes; family Cyprinodontidae; genus Cyprinodon; species Cyprinodon variegatus. The sequence goes on along the minus strand of NW_015150630.1, from coordinate 739,681 downwards.
CGAGTAAGGGAATTTTAACAGTGTAAAAAAATATAATAAATTCTGTAAATAACCATATTATGGTTAATCATTGTTTGTGCCCTTGAGGGTTACAGAAATATGTTATTTTCTTCTGCTCTACTCATTGTGTTGTTACTGGTTTTAACTATTTGAGTGTTATCTTGGACTCTTGACCTATACAGCGACCCCTTTACAAGCCTCATCTATTAAGTTGAATCAAAATAAAAATGTTTATTCGTAAATTGGAACAAACCTGTAATCCAATATTTCAAACATCCATCTTCATGCAAAAATATTTTATCTGCATGCATTCTGCCTGTTTTGTCACAACTAAATACTGAAACCTTTAATTAGGCTCTATAATAGGTCTTAAATCATTTGCAAACTTGAAAGTTTGATACGTTCTACTGCTCTTGCTCTCTGAAATGCATTGGATTTTAAAAGCAATATTTTACAGTGGGGCAAAAAAGTATTTAGTCAGCCACCAATAGTGCAAGTTCTCCCACTCAAAAAGATGAGAGAGGCTGGTAATTTTCATCATAGATATACCTCAACTATGAGAGACAAAATGGGGAAAAAAAATCCAGAAAATCACATTGTCTGATTTTTAAAGAATCAGACAATGTATATAATCACAATACACTGTATATAATCACACAAAACTGTTTTATCAACTTTATCAAGGTACCAGTTGCTAGGATCTCATTTGGTTAGAGGTCTAACTCCATATATAATGGCTACTCCACAAGGTCTAGCACTACTGGAAATCCACCACTACCAACCTTAAAAAACTGTTATGGCCAAAAGTCAACATTGTAAGTTTATGCCAGAGCTTGAAATGTAATTTCTCATAACTATAACAGCTATTGCAAATGACACTTTTTAAGAAGAACTATGCAAAGTAGCGGCTGTGACATACCACATTCTTTTTTTGTTTCACAGCTAAAGGAGTTAGCTGATAAATCAAATCCAGTCGGTAAGACTGAGCAAACATCTTTTCCATCCACAAAAGCTCAGATTGCGTCGTTTTGCTTGTTTTACAAAAGAAAATATAGAGTATTCCAGCTAAAACAGACTGAATAACAGGCATCCAGTACATCAGTGAAAAGTTAACAAGTACATCCACTAGCAGAGCCATATTTGTTTTGCTACAGCCTGCAGCTTCCGGTACATCATACACAACACTGCATTTCATTGCTTCAAAACATTCATAATGCATCTATTGGCAGGTGACATTTGTGAATTCGCAAATCTTCATCTTTGTTTATTTTTACTGCAAGGTAAGATGACGCATTATATGTTTGCATTTTGTATGCTGTTGTGTTGTCTTCTATATATGCTGATAGAAAGTTGGAGATTTGTATGTTTAACATGTTCAGCAGAGCAGGAACCAGATAAAATAGCAATTATGTTTAGCCAGCCCCAGTTTCCTTTAATCTTGAAAAATGTATTCAATTAAATAAATACTATATTGGCAGTGTAATTTTTAATGAAGGTTAAATTATAATAAAAAATATCATTAAATGTGCACAAATAATTCCAAGGCAACTCAATTTTATGTTTTTTTGTGACAATAGTTCATTATTGTTTCTTGTAGCTATTTTCCTTTAAAGTTGCATGAATATCATGCATAATTAAATACATCACATTATTTTTAATATCTGTTTCAGACTAAGTATGTCAACATTAATGTAACACTGGTGGTGAAAGGGTCTGTTGTTTAGATTTAACCCACTTATTTTGATGATTTGTTCAGATTATGCCTTGTCAGTAGATTATTATAATATTTACCAGAAGAAAATTAACATTTTGAGAGAGAACATCCTCAGCATTCAGGGCTGAGCTACTCTCTTCAAGCAAGAGATCCTGTTTTCTTTGACACTATTCAGAATTTTTGTTATGTTTACAGTATTTTCAGTAGTTACTGAAAATGTTTTCAATAGCTACTGAGTCAGGGAAACTGTATGGTCCTCACTTAATCAGGTTTGGAGATGTTAAAGAGAGCTGCTGTTTTTTTTCTTTGGTTTCCATATGGACAGCTAGTTCTTTTGAGAGGTTTAACAAGAGCTTCCTTAATGCTCATTGGTTTATTTTCACTCACTGCTTTAGTACACATAAAACTTAATTAAAAGCCATGTCTTTACAAATAAACATTCCCTATACTACCATTGATTTAGGAAAACAAATATTTGTGTTCACTAAATTGTCTTGTCACTATAACTGTAAGCACTATCTTAGAGACCAATTGAAAGACTGGTATGTGCTGATGCTTAGAAACAAAGGTGCTGAAATGTGGTGTGGAGATTTACACCAATTGAGGAAATTCCTATTTTTCTCAGACCAACAACAGTTAGGGGCCAGAGAAAGGCTGTATATTTTGGTTAGGATGGAGAACAGAGTTGAATCAAGTGAATATTGCTGAAAGAGCGACGCTCACATTCTGATAAAGACAAAAGGTGGAAATGAAATAACTTCCTTTTCTTGGGAAAACACAGCAGCTCTTGACAGAATAATAGCAACTGAGTAGATGGAGAAGGTCTGGTAGTACCAGCTTTAAAACACAGGAAACTGTTGTACCGCCTGCCTACTTATTAAAAAGCACAGAGACACACTCCCTAAAACAACTGCAGGATCCTGTGCAAATAAAGCTTTCAATGTTGGCCACTACACTGTGAAATGTGTGAAAAAAAGACAACATAGCTTCTAAATAAGCACATATTTGACTTTTTGGGTCTTTAACTTGTGTTATCTGTATTTTTCAAACAAAACCCGAACATTATTTAGATATATATTATAAACAGATCTACCGCATTGATATTACCTTACTTTGTGAAATCAAATCAACCACTTTAGATCAAACTGACTGAGCATAGATTTAAGGAAAAAAGAGGATAAAGTGAACACCATAAAAAAAATATTGTGTTCCACTTCCACATAAGAAGTCTAAAATTCATTGCAACAAACAGTTCTTCACAAATCTAATAAAAATAAATAAATAAATAAATAAATAAATAAATAAATAAATAAATAAATAAATAAATAAACATCTATAGAGACAGCTTTGTAATTTATATACAAAAATAGTCAACTACAATTGTCCCAAAAATTTAAATTTATTACTAACATTGAACATGTTCTCAGACTCCTGTTATTGTTGGAGTTGATAAATACCACTAGTTAACTTCATGATAAAAAAAATTAAAAGTCTTTTCTCAGGCTCCAAGTAGGACTTCACTATTTAAAGGCTGTATCCAATCAAGCGTATGATGCATATCATGCAAATGCTAATGAGTGTGTGTTTCTTCTCATATATGTGTGTCAGCAGGATAAAGGTCAGTAGAATATATTAGTGCTGTAATAACTAATCAGCATATATTTAAAAATTCCATAAACTGTTATGATCAAATTTAATAAACTAGATTAAACCAATGTCTTAACTTTTGCTTGAGATACTAAATGGATAAAGTGTAACTACCTATTATTTTAATCTATATTTGTTTTTGTGGAGTTAAGACTTTGAAAACAAACTTTAAAAAGAATGAAATAATAACTTCTCCCAAAATTTGAAGTAACATTCTAACAAGATCTCAAAATGAGTGAAATCTCATGCTTTTTGACTTCTTGATGGGGTTGACTTGTCTGGCCAAGGATAAATTCAACTTCAACAACATGTGTGATATAAATTCTGTATGCTAACACAATAGTATTCACCATGTTTTCACCATAAAGACTGAATGATATTTCCATAGGATTAAAATCCTGTGCAAATTTTTAGTTGTCCAGGTCATGGCAGCCACAAAACAGGCTTGAATCGGAGACAACAAGACCCTTCACTCAGTTTCTCTTAAATGTTTCGACACCTATCAAGCAGCTAGTTTATTCAAATTTGTTGGCTCTTAATAGAGTTACCAGTTACCGGTGTTTTTATTAATCACCTGAAGTCAGACCTTCCTTAGCATCTGACTTTGAATGTCGGATGCATTTTCTCCAGAAGATGCCTGTACATTTCAGCAAATTTTCTAACTGATTCTCTGTTGGAATGCACCACTTAAAACTTCGGATCCCAGATATGTTTATCCCAAGCAAATAGGTCTTTGTTATAAGAATTTTATATGATGAGTACTTCTAATTCTGTATTTTATGTCACAATGTACAATTGTATTTATTGCACTTTGTTTTCTCCTTTTAATTTTCTTAATATCTGTGGTCTCTGCTAAGTTTTTCTCTTTGAAAGGTGATACACAGCTATCTTGTGTGTATGTACAGTATATGCACCATTGTTTGTGCCAAATTAGTTTTTTTTTAATATTTTAATTTTAAAATATTTCATTATTTAATTTTGTCTATTGCAGCTGGTTTCCAAAAAAATATTTAGAAGTTATTTGGGAAATAAAGAGTCAGGAACTGATAAAAGACTGTGCTATTATTTGTTTCTAGGTGTGGGCCAAAAGATAATATTAGTGCTCAGACCCCCAAAATGCTGATATGTCCCAACCACTGATATGTCACATGGTTTTTTGCAGTGTCAGGTTCCTGTTAGATGCTTTAATGTTAGTTTGCTGATTCCCACCTCCATCTGGGTTTGTATATTATTATTTAACTCTGCTACTTGAGTCCTTTTGGAGTCATGAATGTTTCCCCCAATGTTTCCTCACTCATCAGCCACATGAATGTATGCCAGTCATTTTGTGTCAGAGCAATGGGTTTCATTTGGCAGGATTTATTTTTTTTTTTAAACAACAAATAGCTTATAAGCTGAAAACAGTGTGGAGAGTTTGGGGCCAGGCGCTGGGGTCTGTGGGTATGTGGATTGGTACACATGTCCTGGTATGCAGCACACAGTGAAATAAAGTCGACGGGTAAAATTTGGAGGTGATGGCGCCGCATAGAGTTGCACACTGGCACACTTAAAGACTTCCTTTACTAAGCGAACTATTTCTTAAATACTGTGCTGTGTATTCTATAGAAAACAAGTGCAAAGATCACAGAGAGAGATTTTCTATTTAAAGAAAAAAATAAGTCAAAACTGATGTTGGGACAACTTGTATATTCCCAATTTCAAATTCGATATCAATAACAACCATACAACATTTATTTCTAAAGCACTTAAAATACAACATAGCAACCAACTGAAGTGCTGTACGAATTTAAAAAAGAAAACAAAAAATCAAAGATAAAACAGTATGACAAATTAACAGAAATAGAATAAAAATACAAAAAAAATCACAGAGACTAGAAAAGAGTGCAGTATTAGGACAAATATTTCATCTCACTATGGGTTAAAAGCCAAAGACCAAAAAAAAAAAAAAAAAACTTAAATGAAGCTCTAGCGGAAGTTCAATTGAAGAAACTCTGACTTACCTCCATCAATCAGAAGCTGATCCGTCTCTGAAGCGAGCCAATCAGCTTCGAACTACTCCACCACGAAGCCCAATCAGCGTCCTGCTTCCACTTTATAAAATCCCTCAATCTCACCCCAGCCGCTATCCTGCAATCGCAATGTCGGATTTCGATTCAGACAACAATTCACCCATCTCCATCCCCTTCTCCGCCATCGCAGCTGAATCGTCCTTCATGACACGACTTCACCTCAACCTCATCAGAGAGTATTAATCCCAGT
>NW_015150630.1:702363-732382 GCF_000732505.1 Cyprinodon variegatus | reverse complement strand
TGATTTCTTTTTATTCAAGATGGCATATTTTCCCTAAATTTACAAGAGACCCTTAAATATAAACTGCTGATATGTTTAATCATATGTTGTTCAAAATGTACAGTAAATGAACTTACATTATCCTCTGCTGAACAATAATTTGACATGTCAAAATCAACTTTGTTACCGTGATCAGTAAAACCTTTACTAAGATGTTTATAATGCTTGTTTCGGAAATTGGATAAAATGCCTGAAAACTGCATTATTTGAGAAGCCAGGCCTGTGCTGAATCACTGCGCACTTTGTGTTTTCTTAGAATCCCACAACCTGTTAAGTGGAGAATAACATTTTATTATTTCATTTTGCAATTATCAAATCTCGATTTGAAGCACCGGCAGCTTAAACCATCAACATGTATAATGACCTTCTTCAAAAACAGCTCAGTACTCTGGCTTGGAGGTTGAGAACCACAAATGTAGACAATGTTATCACTCAGAAAGAAAAGTATTTAGATAAAAAAGTCAAAGAGCATTTCACCGTTTGTGTTGCTTTGCTTCTGTGTTTGTCTTAACTCTACACAATGTGAACAATATACAGTCTGTTCCTTTTCACATGGCATAGTACTTTAAAAGCAGTGAATGAAAATAGCAACTAATGTTAATGCTTGACCTGTACAGGTTATCATGTCTCTATACCTAGTTTCCCTCTTCCCCTGAATCAATTGTGTGTTAATCTCTTATTCAGACTCTCAATTGTGAGAAAAATGTACCTACTGCAAGTGGAGCCCTTAGCTTGTTTGACCTTGAAAGGCTTTTTCTCATGAAGACAAAAGACTGATGAAGAAATTAAAGGGTGAAAATGACTGAGAATGTTTTTTAACAGTAAATATTGTTGCAAACCTTTGTTTTTCTTATATTTGCTCTTTAACTCTATCAATTCTGTATATGTGACTTAAGAACCCAAATGTAACACTTTGGTATAAAGTTTACCACTTAGAGTATGTACTTTATCACCACTTTGTATACTTTCTTCCGATGTGCTTCAAGACATTTTCTTATCAAATTGCAATACTTGCTATTTAGTTGCTATATTCTGACCCTTGAATATTTCATATTGAAGGATCAAAATATAAACATTTCAAATATCAAATCATTGTTTTCTGCTTATGTACCAATAGCACCAGATGGGTCAGTAAAAGACTTTTACTCCCTCAATCTGTGCAAAACCTTTAATAATTTAAAAAAAGGAAATCAATCTAAATTAACTAAATTAACCAGTTAGTTTGCTGTACCACTGATGTTTTTATTAATTTATCACTGCATAAAAATTAAACTTCAACAGACGACCAAATAAATCAGCTTCATCAAATGTGCTTTTGTATTCTTAAGTTAAGGCTACGTTAGCTGAAAGGTCCATGCTTGTTAACAAAGATGAAATAATGTGACCTATCTATTTTTATGCAATTTTATCTGTATAATGATGCATGCAAATTTATATTTACAAACTTATTTAAGATACACTCCAAGATTCCAAGAATGGAAAAAACAAGTCTTCCAGCTGATTTTAGAAAGCATCATTGAAGGTTATCGTCTTTTGTTCGTGTTCAGAAAAAGTTACCAGTATTGAGTCCTTTTAATAAGTACATTTTAAACAGAGTACTATTGCTCATGGCACTTTTTTTCTCTTTTCCTCAAGCAATTATTGCAAATGCATCCCTAAAATTATTATTAAAACTATCTCACACCCCTGGTATAAAGTAAATACATTTCTTGATTCATAGATTTTTAAAAACATATTAGCTTTTTCCAACTCATCTGCATCTCAATATGGATAATAAGATCACATACAAAGCTGGTTATTAGGGAGACAAATGTAAGAGGGAGGGTTAAATTGATGGAAAAGTCACTGACAATGACAAGCACAAGTAATGAACACAACTGTGACACACATCCTTCATTTTGTATGCTATTTTTGTTCTCATTGGAAGCACTGATAGGTACTCTAAATTGGAGTACCGTACATAGAGGCATACAATTAGCTTCCTTATTTTTACAGAGACCTTACGCAAAGCATATCCCCTATCTTGAACTAAAGGGCATCACAGCAACATGACTGATATTTTTCCTTCATATTATGTCTGTTCTGTTTGTTTCCTTCTATTCAAGGGAAAACAGGGAAGTAGTGTTGGAGAACTGAGTGTTGATTTAACTGAAAAAGTTTTTATTTGGATTAATTTAAATACATAGAAATGTGAGTAATTAAAATGTCTTGATGTTGATGTTGACATGGTTCTCCCTTAGGGAAAACATTTAGCAGTATTTCAGTACGTTTTAACTCCATGTATTATGGTAGAATTTTTCTGTATTTATCAGCCCAAGCACTGTTCCAATTCATAAGAACGGTTTGATTTATCAATTAACTCTGCTACTGAAACAAATTAAGCTGCTACTGCTGCTGTGATTTCCTAAAAACTCAACATGGGAGGCAGACACCCAATCAGCTTGAAGAATTGTACTGAATGTCCCTCCCTATTGCAAACACTTTCTACATGAGGCTTTCCAAATCAATACGTGTAGTTCAATTTGAATTTCTACATGGTATCAATTGGACTTATGCCAGGTTATTTAGATAATCCTGTTCCTATTAATTTGATATATGCAATCTGAATAATGATTTATGTATGGAATAGATAGATAGATTTTGTGTAAGCGCTGCTGTCCTGGTTACTGGAGAGACTTGGGTTACAATTTGGTTACTTTTATGGACAGCTGGTTGTCCTTGTTTTATTGAGAAGCATCAGAGTTAAAAAAAATAAAAAAACACAAATGTACTCCACACCTCTAAAATTTGTATCCTGAAAATACATTTAGAAGTTTATCTCACATGAAATTACAATGAAAACCGTTGAAGTCCTTAAGTGAGAACATATAGAAATACCTCCAGACTTAGCAATACGTATGCAAACCATTGCATAAGTATTAGGTAACCTAAGTTATAGGAAGGGATAAATAGCTGTGGTTATCATGCTTGAATGAGTGTTTAGCATTTGGATTAACCCATCCCCATTCATCTCTCTTTTTCCTGCCCTCTCTGAGACAAATCCCCCTTGCCTAGCCCACCGCTTTTATTAAATTCGCCTCAATAAAAAAGCTCAGACAGGATTTATTAGGTACTCAGCGCAGACGTTTAGTATTTCCCTCTGTTATTAACTGAAAATCAATAGAAAGCAAAGAAAATGGAAGTCATACAAGTGTTGTCGCCTTTATATTATGTCGGCTGTCGGTTTAGATTCATGATGGAGCTCCAGCGTCTGCAAGGTGGATTTTCTGCTTACATTGCAGGACCTAAAGTGGAAGTTATTCATTAGAGTAAGCCAGCGGTCAGATACATTTCCAGGCCCTTATACACATCTGTCTTGGTAAGGCCCGCATGGAGTGAGAAAGGATGCTGATATACCCGATATAGATGTCAGGCGCAACACACAGCTTGTTGGATTTATGATTATTTTGTTCTGAAGACCTTTTTTAACACAATCACACAGCCTGTACCCTTGGAATGTAAACTGGAATAGCATTACACTTAACCTTGTTGCTGCTTTAACATGTGTCATTCATTATTTCATAGACAATTTATTAACTTTATTGACTTCTGCAACAGCAAGGTGTGCCTTGCAGAGAAGACATCAGTGGTTTAGCCTTATGTGTTGTACCTTTAGGCTTAATAGGGGTTCCAAGTATTACATTGACGGTCTTTGACATAAAAATCTTGCTCATGGGCACATAAGTAGCTCATAAACAGGTTCATGTGAGCATACTTTGCACTGACAAAGGTTTGGACAGCTGTGCATTCCCTGGTTCAAAAGAGTAAAGGTGGCATACACTTAATATCCAATAAAAAGAGTCTTTCACTAAGCGTGCACACTGCTGCTGAGCAGGCAAGCAATTCCATCATGAGGAAAAGTGGCTTTGTCTACATATTAGTCGTTTCTTTCATGAAAGGCCAGAAAAATGTGGGAATAAAGAGCTTAGCCACCTCGCTAATTTAATTACTCCCCAGACTTCCATGACAGTAATGTAAATATTCCATCATGATGGACCAGGATACACAGAGTAATTACTTAAGGTTTTCTTTCACATCTCTCAAGACTTTTTTTTATTACCCAAAAGCTTTTTAACATTAGCACTCTCCTCCTGACAAATTAAATGAAATTTCATTACTCTAGCCATCCTAATGGCATGAAACTATCAGATGTTGTATGCCTCCTCTCGCTTTCCTGGCTGCCCTACCAGATTAATCAAATAGTCAGCTTCAGAGTCAAATCGAGGGGAGCATCGATCTGCAAGTCTATGTTTGTCTATGGTTTGGTGGGGTTGCTGAGTGAAAACCTTACATATTGATCTTTGTATGTTAAACATGTGCAGTCCATCACTAAACAATTATTCAGAGCAGAAGCAAATGTCTCTCTACAGCTCCCTGTTTGTGTAAATGATAGAAACCTCATCCAGAAATGTGTAATTAGCATTGTTTACATCAATGTAATGGGTTCTGATTTATATTGAACTCACAAGTAAACTATATAAAGATAACAACTGGTTGCATTGTATGTTTTTATATGCATCTTAATTCTTACCATGCTTTATGTTAAAGTACATTAAATAGAAGCCCCTACTGTAGTAAATGGTTTTCATATGTTTATAACCAGCCATTACATATCGTATTTAACACCTTTGGTTTTGGAAGGGTTAAGCTGCTTGGCCTTTGATCTCTTAGGAGAGAAGGTCCTGGCAAAGTGCCCCTCCACCCCCTGAAACCCTTTGGGGACTTTCAATCCAATTGCCTGCTAAGTGTGGAGGCAGATCTCAAGGTTACACCTGAGTGTTCAAGGGCAGGTCCAAGTGTAATCGGCACTTAGATCATAGATTAATCTTATTTGCTATCTATTAGGCTTGATTCTTGCTTCCGTCTCTCCCCACCCAAAGCCAGGATTACTGTGATAGTTTAAGATAATGGATTCTTATGGAAGAAGAGGTCAAGAACCATTCTTGTTTCAGAACCTGTGGATAATATGATTAATCTAAAAGCCTCTTTCCAAAGAGGTCCTACCTTCAAAGGCCTAATTGAGAAAAAGTCATAGAATAAATTTGTGATCTGGGCTCTTGGGTGTTTTAACAATTGCAATTTTATTTTCTCAACAAGAAAACAGAATTAGTGTCCACCTCAGTCACCAATTCACCAAAAGAATCACAATAACTGTTATCCCAGTATGAACCAAAGAGGGTGATACAAATAGCTTTATCAGTTGATATGATTTGATATCATTTATGCTCAACCTTTTTGTACATGGATGAGTATTTTCTTTCTTGATGTGAAACACAATTCATTGATGCTGATGACACCATTTGGTATGGCTTAAATGACATTTCTTCCTCACAAATAAGGCAGACATTTTCAAGAGATGAACACTGATTATACATTTTAACCATTTTCCAAATGCTCTATTAACATTTCAAAGCCAACAGAAAAGTGGCATCATTGTCCATAAAATTCACAAAAGGTTACACAGGTAGATGTATTGATTTAACTAAGTGCAATCTCATTTCCCGCCCCCCAAACCCCCTCCCACCCCATGCCCTGTTTTGATTTCAGAGGTAGCCACTAGCTAAACAGATAAAAGATAAACTGTGATAAAATATATCCAAATGTGGCAGCCTCTCTTGATAACCTCTGAAGACACAATGTTTATCTTGTCCAGTCATCAGCAACTGAATATTTATCACAAATAACACACTAGTGTTCCTGTCTCCATGTGCCTGCATTTAATGTGCAAGTTAAAGGATTTCTTAATGTATAACAGCTTCACATTGAAATATTATCTAAATACCAATAAATTAGGTGTTTGCAATGGCATTGAATCTATAACATTGTATTTTCAACCTGTGTAGCTGGCACCTCTTTGGTCTTTTATGTCTCCACATTTTTTTTTCATATGAGGTAAGCTTCCCATTCAAAAGCAGTTTACTCAGATATTGTTTCCTTGTTCTATCTTTATTTTTTGTGACCATAAAAGAAAATTTAAGAAAACATAGTTTAACTAGTACTTTCTCTTGAATGTGTGTGACCAAAGATGGTTTATGCACCATATTTGTAATGTTATTGTTTAGCAAAGTAATTTAACTTGTCCTATTTCATGGAGACAAATATTCATGTGTTTAAATTTGTTCACAAGTATATCTCTATGCATTCCGTCAACTGAATCAATAAATTAGGTCATGGTTTTTGATTAGAGCTCCAACTAAACTAATTAAACTTTTTATTGATTTTTATAACAATTATTTTCCCAATTAAATGATTATGCATCTGTAATCTAATAGTATTAAAAACTGACAAATGGACTATTTATTTCCTGAAGCCTTGTATGATGTCAGTGAGTTTGTACAATCAAATGTTACAGGCAAGCTGGTTGTTTTCCGACATAAATGAAAAAGGAAGATTTTATTCTTCATTGGAAAAAAAAAAAAGTATAACTGTTATATATTTGATCCTCAGTTACATATTTGAACTGCAGTATAAGCTAAAGAGCTTAAAAAAATGCCTGTTAAATTGATATTCTGTTTCATATTTCCACATTTATAAAGAACAGTTTAAAATATATCTAGTTTTGAAAAGCATTATATACAGTCTCTCCACTTATTCACACATACATAAAGAGAAGCTCACACACACCCACATATGCCGATAAAAGCATGAAAGTTTTGCATTTCAAGCAGAGCACTTCTATCTGAAGGTGCTTTCACACTGCTACTCATCTTGCCCTGTATGTTAGTGCATCTAAAAAACACTTTGTAGGTCTTAAGAAGTAAATATGTTGCACATTTTTTGAGATGACCAGTTCAGGGTGTACCCTGCCTTTCGCTCATAGACTGCTGGAGATAGGCACCAGCCCCACCATGACTCGGATGGATAAGCGGAAGAAGATGACTGGGTGGGAGAATGGATTTTGTGAGAAATAAAATCTGGTCACACTTAGAAAGTATATGTAACAGTTATCAGGGCTCATGTTGTATAGTATGTGTGCATTGGAAAGGAGGGTGGAAAATTTACATAATACTGTTGTGTCAGAGGGCTGCTCAGTGGCGCAGTGGGTAGCTGCCATGCAGCAAGAAGGTTCCGGGTTTGATTCCCCGGGGCCTTTTTGTATGTTCTCCCTGAACATGCGTGGGTTCTGTCCGGGTACTCCGGCTTCCTCCCACAATCCAAAAGCATGACTGTTAGGTTAATTGGCTTTTCTAAATTCTCCTTAGGTGTGAGTGTGTGTATGAATGGCTGTTTGTCCTGTTTGTCTCTGTGTTGCCCTGCGATGGACTGGCTACCTGTCCAGGGTGTACCCCGCCTCTCGCCTGTAGACAGCTGTAGATAGGCACAAGCACCCCTCGCAACCCCACTTGGGATTAAGAGTGTCAGAAAATGGATGGATGGATGGATGTTGTGTCAGAACTAATTACTCTGATGTCACTTTATCATGGTTATTTTTTTTTAAATAATAAATTACTCACTTTACCATCTCGGCCAGAAATTTTTATCATCTATTCTCTCTCTATAAAAGTCCCAAAGGAAGACTTTCCCTCAGTGCCTCTCCAAATGTTAGGTATTTCAAATGACTTAAATTATCCTAAGTGCAGAAATTTGTTTTAAGTGGCAGCTTGAAAAGCTAACTGACCCGTGTCCAATGACTTGGCAAGTAACCCAGGTCGACTAAAAGTCCCCGGCTCGGCTCTGTTCGGCATACATTGGGAACATCAGACTAATTTTTATGATACTGTTGAGCACAACAGAAGTACGTCACAGTATTGCTCTAGCCCCGTATGATGTAACAAGCCAACCAGCTTTTTTGTGAATAGGAATGGAGCCATGTCCAATACAATGTACAATGCCCATTGTAAGCAGGTTTACACATGTTTAAAAACTTGCATTAACCCACTGATTTTAGTGAGAAAGACTTACAAAAAACTAAATGTAGAGGGGCAGAGACTGCAGGTAAGTGCAACTTATCTCTCGCCCCTTTTTATGAAAAAAATGAATAAATAAAGCTAAAACTTTGACAAACTTCACAGATCTCTCTCTGAGAATCAGCTCTCACTAGGGATGGGAATCGAAAACCGGTTCCTGTTCAGAACCGGTTCCGTATTTTCCGATNTGAGAATCATCTCTCACTGTCTCAAACAGCATATAACTTAAAGTAGTTCCCGTTATCTTTCTAATATAGGCCTATAAAAAATTCTCTATGATTTGTAGCATAGGATATGATGCACAGACTGCTTTGTAGCTGCACAAATTTTTATTTTTTTTATTTTATTAATTTATTTTTTTTTTACTTTTCATAATCTGTAAAATATGGGAATTTGTTTCAATTTGTGTGGCACAGAAAAAAAAAAAACATCTGCACAGACATCTACGCAATCACTTTGACATGGAAAAAAATCTGATCAGAAATTAGAAAGTTGCATGCAAGCGGTGTAAACCAGGCTTTATGTTTTTGTAGATTCTGTTGCTGTGCTGTCTCTTGTTTACTAAGCAGGGTTGTAACAATTATTTTAGTGATTGGTTATTCTGTCAATTATTCTTAAGACTAATTGATTAATTTGATTAAAAATTGTCGTATTCTGCAGATTGTTCACTTCATCACATACGTCTAATATGAGTAATAGGGATACATGGAAAAAAAGCAAATAATTTACTGCTATTTTGAGTTAGAAGATTAAAGATGCATCTGCTGCAAAAAAAATGCAATATTCATATGATCAGAGCTTGGCCCTTTCTGGTTAATTTAACATTAATGCTGTGCAAGCTATCTCTGTGGCTGAAAGAGTAAATAAAGTTTCACTTGCTTTCAATCGCACACTGTATCCTTTGTTTTCTTTCATTTTAAAAGCATTGTGCTACTTAAATAAAACACAACCCAACTAGATTGCTTAATGGTATCTTATTCATCTTATTATATTCATCTTGTTTTTGATGCAAAAACATAAATAATATAGTAAAATAACTAAAAATATATATGTTTCTCATTAAATTTTAAACATAATTAGAAATCTCACAACTGCACCCACCTGCATCACGCTGTGTTCTCAAATAATGGTATTATCCTGCATGTGGACTATTCCAAATAAGCTTTTGCAGAAAACAAAGGTTAGGGCCAAGCAGTAAAAGAGCATTGAGGAGTGCTAAGAGCTAATCTGCTGCAACCGAAGCTTAGCCAATGTCCACCGCAAAGTTTTCTCTTTTTTTCCAGGTTTAATTGGTTACTTTATGAGTCATGTGACCCACTGCCATACTGCTGTCTGAGACCCCATTAAACAGGAAGGCTTACAAAGCTACATGTTGTTGTTAGCCAACAAAACAGATACGACACTTAAATAATCAGAATTTGGCCTTGATTTTACAATGAGCTCACTGAGTTATTAATCCACTGGCCTAAAGGGGTTTCCAAAATACAGAAGGAGACTGCTTAGCCTTGTGACAGCGCAGTGTTCCCAGTGACCTTAAGGTGGCCTAAACCTGAAAGTTAAAAGTCAAGCACCCCCCTGGTGGCTGAAAGTTATACAGTGTTGTTGTAAAGCCACTTATGCATGCACAAAATAAAATATAAGGGAAATGTGCAAAATTATATTAAGAAATTAATTAGCCAATATTTACCAATTTTGGATCAAACTGGCCCATTGATTGAAAGACCCTATCACTGGACTATTACCACCCATTGAAAAATCCTGTTGTACTTACCTATTTGGTCAAATCTAAAACATTTTGAATTTTAGCATTAAAAAAGTAATTTATCTGTGGTTATTTTTATTCAGTATTGAAAACAATTAAACAGGAAACATCCATCAACCATTGATCTGAATCTTTCAGGCTAAAGAAATGAATTTACAGAAAGACACCCAATTAAGAGGTTTTTTTGTTTTTGGTTTTTTGGTAACAGCAATAAAATCAGTGTTGAAATAAAAAAGAATAGCCTGCACAATATAAATTCACCATGTTAATGTATTTCATTAGGATTCTGTGCCCTCTTCTTTTCCTCAACAGTAGAACTTTTTCAGATTTTCTTGCATAAAAGATTTGGTGCTATATAATCACTGAATTAAAATGAAGCAGAATATGCTAATGACTCTAATTGGACTACTAATAGAGACTGTTTCTCAGCTTCCAGCTTTTGGGGGTCTGTGTAATCAGTATAGACAGTCGTTAAGGGAATGAAGAGGCAACTAGCAATGTCAGGAGAGGGCCCAGGCGGTTCCAGCTGACACTACCCCAATCTTCCAGGACCCATTAAATGGCAGTTTTAACACATTACCAACCATAACATCCTTGAATATCACTGATTTTATTTGCAGTATCAAACATTTCATTTCACGCGCCATTAATGGAAAAGTGCTGAGGTTCTAATGCTGCCAAACATTTAGAAACTACCTGGACTCGGAGAACCAATTAACTTCAAGCGACAACATGGCCAATTAAACACACAAATAGGTGAGTCCAGCTCTGGTTACAGCCCTGGTAATTTACTTTTGAATAAACCCAAGCAAAAACAGAAAGTCATCCACTGGATGACCAATTTAAAAGAAAGGAATTTGTGATCAAGATTTCCAGATGGAAGACTGATACATTTTCTTTTTTATAATAACTGTACTAGCACAGAAAAATAACTGTGAAAGATAAGTGAAATATATTTAGAGGGGGCAACAATTTGTTTTTTATTCAGTATAATGCGAATACATAAGCTCTTTTTCATAAAAAGAAAAAAAAAATGTTCAAGCAGCAAATAAATTGCCACAGGGTTTATTTGTAGAGCATTTATTCTCATACGTGGGAGACATGTTGCAGAACAAGAACTCAATATTGTGTATGGCATTTTTGGAACATTTGTATATAATGTCCTCATGAAAGCCATCAACACAATATAACATTTAGAGACTTAAAGGAACCAGGGTGTGCTGTGCTGTGTACCTTCCTAATTAACCTTACCACTTGATCTAAATTTGGCAATATTTCTCATATTGATTTTCCACCATCCCTGAAGTGAAGCTTTAATTATCAGCCCAAACATCTCAAAGAACAGCTCACAAAAAACAAAAATATGGTAAGATATTGATGTTTTTTATGTGGACCATGTCAGAGGTTGATAATTGCTGTAGCTATTCAGTTTCAGTCCAGGTGGGTCTGTGGAGCCCCACCTTTTGGGGTTAAGCTTACTGCCAATTACACACTAGCTTAGAAATGCATAAGAATTTTCAGAATTCTACATGGACTGATAAATAGAGCATCTTTATATTGTCAAACTTCCCTATTCATTTTCCAACCAAATATACACTCAATGGCATTATGTGTATTAGATGCTTATTTCTGATTAGAAACAAAATATTATATTATATTTTATAAATTCTTTAACAGAACAAAAAAATATGTTATTTGCACCAAATATATATAAATACTTTTATTTCTTCAGCCGGGGGAGTCTTAAGTAGTCTCTTCCCCTATGCATCCAAGTACAGCTGAGGTGATTCAGGCAGAAGGAAACCTAAACGTAAACACCGACCAAAGAAGAGAGCCTTTACTTATGGGGACCAATCGACTGGACTCCACAGACCCCAAAGAATAATGATCGACACACACAGCTCACGTTTGTGTTTAATTTATAACGAAATTTTTAATTGAATAATGTCAGGTTTTTACCTTTCACTTATTACGGCAAACAGAATGACCGACCAGCATCTCTACTGATAGTATTGGTCTGTGCGATTCAGACTCATCTACTGGTATTTCTGATGCCAGTTTTGCAGAGCGCTTACAGAGTTTTACGAGCAAACAAAGGGCTAGGACTCAGACAGAAAAAAACTCATGCTTTTTTGCAAACTGTGCTTACCCAGACTTAACAAACAAGTTCATACAGCAGCCATGTCCACTTAAGATTTAAAGCAACACATCAAGTTAAAGCACATGAGCTAACTTGGGAAATATCTGCTACTGAATGAGGAACGTCAGAAATCATTTTTGATACAGATCTTGTCAGCAGAGCCTGAATGTACCTGTTTGTTTCAGAAGTTCTGTGGAATTTGGCTAAATTTCACTGCACATTCATTATACACTATATTGCCAAAAGTATTTGCTCACCCATCCAAATTATTGGAATCAGGTGTTCCAATCACTTCCATGGCCACAGGTGTATAAATTCAAGCACCTAGGCATGCAGACTGTTTTTACAAACATTTGTGAAAGAATGGGTCGCTCTCAGGAGCTCAGTGAATTCCAGCGTGGAACTGTGATAGGATGCCACCTGTGCAACAAATCCAGTCGTGAAATTTCCTCGCTCCTAAATATTCCACAGTCAACTGTCAGCTGTATTATAAGAAAATGGAAGTGTTTGGGAACGACAGCAACTCAGCCACGAAGTGGTAGGCCACGTAAACTGACGGAGCGGGGTCAGCGGATGCTGACGCGCATAGTGCGAAGAGGTCGCCAACTTTCTGCAGAGTCAATCACTACAGACCTCCAAACTTCATGTGGCCTTCAGATTAGCTCAAGAACAGTGCGCAGAGAGCTTCATGGAATGGGTTTCCATGGTCGAGCAGCTGCATCCAAGCCATACATCACCAAGTGCAATGCAAAGCGTCGGATGCGGTGGTGTAAAGCACGCCGCCACTGGACTCTAGAGCAGTGGAGACGCGTTCTCTGGAGTGACGAATCGCGCTTCTCCATCTGGCAATCTGATGGACGGGTCTGGGTTTGGCGGTTGCCAGGAGAACGGTACTTGTCTGACTGCATTGTGCCAAGTGTAAAGTTTGGTGGAGGGGGATTATGGTGTGGGGTTGTTTTTCAGGAGCTGGGCTTGGCCCCTTAGTTCCAGTGAAAGGAACTCTGAATGCTTCAGCATACCAAGACATTTTGGACAATTCCATGCTCCCAACTTTGTGGGAACAGTTTGGAGCTGGCCCCTTCCTCTTCCAACATGACTGTGCACCAGTGCACAAAGCAAGGTCCATAAAGACATGGATGACAGAGTCTGGTGTGGATGAACTTGACTGGCCTGCACAGAGTCCTGACCTCAACCCGATAGAACACCTTTGGGATGAATTAGAGCGGAGACTGAGAGCCAGGCCTTCTCGTCCAACATCAGTGTGCGACCTCACAAATGCGCTTCTGGAAGAATGGTCAAAAATTCCCATAAACACACTCCTAAACCTTGTGGACAGCCTTCCCAGAAGAGTTGAAGCTGTTCTAGCTGCAAAGGGTGGACCGACGTCATATTGAACCCTATGGATTAGGAACGGGATGTCACTTAAGCTCATATGTGAGTCAAGGCAGGTGAGCAAATACTTTTGGCAATATAGTGTACTTTGACTGCATCCATTATCTTCCATTTCTTTTTATATATGTGTTAAAGGGTGAAATATGAGGGTCTATTTTGTAGGATTGCGACTTAATTTACCAAATGAACTTGAACTAGTTCATTTATAGGTTTGTGAACTTAGTTCATTTTTTGAAAAAGTTAACTATGAAAGTGAGCTAGTTAATTTCCATGTGTGTGAACTGAACTTTGAGCTTGTTCTTTTAAACTATGAAATGGAACAACATTTTCCACAGATAACGAGAAGTCCCAACAAAGAAGCATGTTAATGGAAAATTGGACCTGCACTGCCCTCACAAAATATCTGGCCATTCCCAAACACACATACAGACCCACAAACCAATCAACCATTATTAACATAAGCAGCAATTTGTTTTTCAAAGCTACTTTGAGAAAAACAAAAAGAAACTGAACAAACAAACATTTTTTCATCTTTTTGTGGCCTTTAAACTGCTCTCCAGGAACTGATACTAGCAGTCAAAATTCTCAATAAAACTGCTGTTTTAAAATACTGCAGACAACAACGACCAAGAGCATAGCATTTCATTATTTGCTACGATGACTTAGGAAACCAATTTATAATCATTTTTATGACTGGCACAGCTCCAAATACTGGACTAATATGATCAGAATAAGGTCTTTAGTTTTCACTGGTTTTTGAAAACTTAGTAGAGATTTTTAGAGAACAAGGGGGGAAGAGCCTTGATGTACAAGGACCCTCTGATAAAGAGCACACCAGGTTTAAGGAGACTGAAGGTTATCTGCTTTTAAGATTAGACTTACAACTTTTCTCTCTGTTTTTTATGACATAAGACTTACCATTGAGACTCACTGAGAAGAGCTCAAACCTTCCCTTAGCTATCCTGTTACTTAGTGAGAGATTCTACCTGACAATCTTGAGCTCCCTTTTCATCTGTCCAAGTAATTCCACCGTGTAAAAAAGTTTTTCTTCAGAAAGCTTCTATTTATAAACTCAGTCTCCATTTTTCAGACTTTGAATTTGGACCTTGTTTGTGTAAAAGCATCGTTCATTACTTGGATTTGTGTTATCATTTATTAGTTTAGTGCTGAAGATAACTGTTATCACCTATGGTAACCATCACTAGCCCCTTTTCGATTGCTACTCAAAAGCCATAGGCTGTTGAAAGCCTGAGCAGTTTCTCCATACACATTTACCAGGTACATATGCTTGGTAAGCTAAAATCATGCTGACCAACTACCCTGGATTCCTTTTACCTAGGTAATACAAATATTGGGGTTTTAAGTTGAGGCTTTTATTGGAAAATAGGCTTTTAAGTAGATGTATGAACCATAAAGATTAAATAAACACTGCATTTATTGCACATTAGACTATTTTTAATGAGGTTGGCCTGGTTTTTAATAACTACCTGATACGTGTAATGTCTGCATTGCAGGAATATAACTGTGCTTGTGTTCTATTCTAACAATTAAAATGCAAGAGTTTGTGTTGTTCTTTAAATCATACAACTTACAGTTTTATTTGGTCCATTCACTAAATTAGATCAAATGACTCTGCCTTTGTTTAATGAAAAGACATCAAATCTGTGGAATAAGTTGATACAGCATTTGACTTGGTACTTCCTTACAAACACATCACAACTGATGGAATACTTACTTTTATGCAATACACCATTCTACTGCACACAGTAGACCATCAGCAAGGGATGCTAAATTATTCTAGACCCATTGTTAAAAACCTCTAGACACCAATATCATATGGGACTAGTAGGCCCTTGCCTTAGAATCTAGTCCTTGTCCAATCCACATGTTTTTTCGTGGATTTCAGGAAGGCATTCAGGCTGAGTTCAGCTTAAAGTCTATGAACCTGGTGCTCTTTGACAAGATGTTAAGATGTAGCCTTGGAAAGGAGGGTGCCTCGTTTAGGAAACTTAGGACCTCATTGTTTTGCTTTTTGCAGATAATTTTGTTTCTCAGGCTATGTCTTTTATCAGGTGCTAAAGCAGTTCGAAGTATAGAGTAAAGTGGTCAGGATGAGGGAAGTCTCCGTGAAATATGAGACAATTTTTCATGAACTTAAAATAAGACAACTCCCTCTATTTTAGGGGAGGGCCCATATGGGAGCCAAATCTCCTTAACAGGAAATGAGGCTATTCAGGTTGTTCAGAATGCTAATATACCTTCTGTTCTAATGCCTGAAATCCTGCAGAAAATCCCTGAGTATTCCTGTAAAGAGGAAACTCTGAACCGGTCTTATACATGTAAAAGAAAAAAAAAAAACGATGGATGGATGAATTTATGGATGTAAACAGACAAATAGCTTTCAAGAGCTTTTCTTTATGCATTGCTTCCCTTGGCCTGCATTAGGACAAGTTACAATTAGAGATGCGTTGATCCTTTTTTTCTCCTCCGATCTGCTACTAATGGATGGGTTGAGCATATTGGCCGATATCAGTTACCGATCCTATACATCTGTTGAATTAACCGTGCACCTTACTTTCTGAATAATGGCATCATGCTTGACATATAAATTGTTAAAAAAGATAACAAATTGACAAAGGTATAAATTCTTAGCAGCTTCTGTGTGTGCTCTGTGCGATGATGTAATCAGCATTGCAATCACAAAATTGAAGCCACTAAATCACTGTAACTGTTATGCTGTGTATGATAATACAAATAACTGACTTGGACCAGAATGGTGGATCAGCATCATCGGTCCGATATCCAATCCAGTTTCAGATCAGCGCGTCCCTATTGAAAATATTAGTGGAACGCAAACTTGCTTGTCCTTTCTCAGGACTATAGGTGTTATCATACCTATTCAGTATGGTTTGAAGTACTAGTTGCTGTTTTGCAACCCTTAATCTCAAGAGGGAAGATATTGTGAAATGTATATCTAATACATACATGCTCTAGCCCAAGATTAACATTTTGTCTCTATTCGTTCATCTTGAAACAAAGCAGCATTGTTTCTGAATCTTCTGTATTTCATACAGTCCTCTTTTACAGCCATGACAACACTATACCTAGAACACACATACTTTATGCACACATATCCAGCACTACAGCAATCCAACTGTATATAGATGTTGCTGCTGTCACTGACTTCCAAGGGCAGTAGTGCATTTCTAAAATAAATGGAAAAGCAGTGCAACCCATTTAACTTGTTTGCCTTGAATATGCAGCGCTTATATACTGATCATCAAAAGATGCAAAATATTAGGAGCATGATTAGTGGATAATTGTTGAGGACCCATATACAGATCTGAAGAGACAGAGATGGTTTCTTGCTCAAATTTATGAACAAGGTACAAACCACAGAAATTAGGTAAGGGAGGACTGAAGTAACCCACTAACTGCAGAGGAGGAGTATATATTCTAAACAGAACAATGGAGTAATCAACTGATTGGGAACAGGTGTGGACAGAAGGATCTAGAAAGGAGCTAGGGGAAAAGAGAGTGGCATGAACGGGCAACAGAGACTAAACTGGAAATACATAAAAACCCAAATACAACAAGAAAACAACTAGAATGACACAAAATAGAAATGAAACCAATGACCCAGAAAACACAGAATGACATAAATCCAAGTGTAGCTGAAGACTCGAAAAGGAAAACTTAAACAGAAAAAAAAAGTCCAGAAAGGGCAGAATTGTGACATTTATTATGCCAATAAAGTTACTTATCATCAGCAATGAAAATGACAAAACCTAAAAAAAATGGATGCAGTCTTCTGTCATTGTGGCAAGAAGGAGGTATGGGTGTAATAACAAACAGTGGAGAAAGTGAATCTTCCATGAGAGTAACTTCATCTTTGGGTTGTTGAAAATTAGAGTATGAGACATTTTTCTACTGTGCAATGATACTTTTAGCTGCAGTTTTTCAAACTGTCTTTCTGACAGAGAAGCTAATTTTAAAAATTAAAGTTAGGAAAAAGAAGAAACAGGATAAAGTAGCTGGATGCCTCGTTTTAGCATTATTCATATTCAGGTTTCTGACTTTCTTAAATTCTTGATGTGTAGGTAATGAAAAGTTTCCCTATAGACCTTTTGCCGCTTTTTGACCGTTGTCCTCTAGATCTACAATAAGAATTCTCTGGACTACTTAATTTAAGATCAAAACAAGGAGTGACATGAAATATAAAAGCAAGTGGATTTTACTTCCAAAAATGCAAACAGTTTATCAACCACAGTTGGGTTGAAGTATATTTACTTGTTAAATTGCTTAAAGTCTTTGGTTAAGCTGAAGTATTAAATAATAACAAATGTTTTTTTTTTTCTTTTTTTAGAATCTAATCAGTCTACTTAGGTTTATTTAAATCATCTTAGATTCTGTTTACATTTCAGATGCATCTTTTAAAAGTTGAACAAAGGAAAAACAGAGAGGCTGAGAAGCTTTTAAGTCTTTGAGGAATCCATAAGAACAACTAAGACTGAAATTACATAAAGTTTTTATGTTCTAATGATCTAATCCTTTTAACATGTTCTATGTTATTGTAAATTTATTTAAACTGTGTTATGAAAATTAAGTTATACTTCTGATGGTGTCCAAAGCCCTTGTGTCCAAATTGTTACGGCTGCAGTTCATCTCTGCCATTTTTCCTTTTAGGGTTTGGGAGACGGGCCCCCCTGCAGGTATTATGTTTTTCCCTAATTGGTGCTCTGTTGCTTTAAAGCTGCTATGCATGCAGCAGAAGGAGGGTTTTTTCCTCTCCCTCCTCAGAACTCCATCTGGTTTGGTTTGTATTGGTTTGGTTGGGTTTTGTCAAGTCTGTTTTCTATTAATTCTGGTTGTTTATGGTCTTTACATTGATCTATTTTGGTTTCTTATTTCAGGTATTCTCTTTTCAGTTTTTTATCTCTTTAAAATAATTTAATATATTCAAATTTTTATTTAATCAGAAAATCCTTGTGTGGTCTCCTATAATGTTACCCTACCAAACAAGCCTGGTGGACGTAACAAAATACTAACAATTCCTGTGACCACAATTATTATTGTTTGCATAGCAAATAAAGACATACCCCTAGTTTCTCATATACCCTGTCCTTCTCTTAGTACCACGATAAGTATGTAATAGTGTATATCAGGTTTAAAAATGAGAAAGGATACAGTACAGTTACACATGCCGCTATAAGGTGTCCTCTTGTTTTCAGGGATTAGATTAACAGAGAATCAATACACGCCTCCTAAAGATATCAAATAGTCTGTCCCGTATCATTTAGCCTTGTTTGGGAAGTATAGTTCAGACATGAGACATTATTCTTTTCAGAGAAAACTAACAATACAGCCCTTATAGCCACATTGCACCATCCTTATCATCACATTTCCTACAAAGGGTTAATTCAATCATGTCAAGGTTCTCTGCTCTGTGGCTCACCTCTACCATCATACTTTAGGTGCAGTGGAGCGTCTCTTCATTGATGGCACCTTTGGCTTCACAATAGAAGCTAATTTGTTAGAATCTTTCACAGGTCAGAGGCTGCCTAAAGGCGAGGAGGGCGCCTTGGCCACCACAAAAATAATAATAAATAAAACAAAGCCGTCCGCTGGGTTGGAGGGGCCAAATTAAATGCCCAGTCATTTTATGATGGCAGGCAAACAGAACATAAATATCTATTTCTCTTTTACCTTACTACAGTACATGAGATTTTGCCAGCCATCCCAGTTAACGCAGGTTAATAGATTGATTCCAGCGACATGGATCATAATGAACAGCAAATTGTTTTATCTCTTAAGTCTTATTTGGTGAGCCAGGAAAACATATGAGGTAATATGCTGAGACTAAATGGAGCGTATAATAGATCTCTTACTAAGGCATAAGGATAAGCCAATGGCAGGGCTATGATTAATGAAAATAATAATGCCCTTGAAATTGAAATTTTTTCCTGTTTTTTTTCCCTCTTCAATTCTCTCTGTGGTGGTGATTTTGAGTTTTGATGCAGAATGTGATTGATGCTTGATTGCTAGTAGATTTATTTCTGTCTCTTGACTTTTTTTATAGAGGGCTGTCTGCAGGCAACAACTTCAGCTTAGAATGAACTTATTCTTGCTTCAACTCCATCTAATGTATAAGAGGCACACAGGGCAGATAGCATATTTTTTATCTGTAAAAGTTAATATTAAACCTACATTATAATATTTAAAATTATTAATACATTGTTTTAATTTGGTAGGTAATAATTTAGACGTGTCTAATGCTTTCTTGAGCAAAGTATATAGAAAGGTCTTCCAAAAAAAAACAAAAAAAAAACGAATCAATAACTTAATTCTGCACTATTGATATGCCTAGATAATGTGGCAATTGAGCTGTGCTTCTGCCAGTGGTGATGAGGAGAAGCAGATGAAGAGTAATTGGGCGCTGACCCTTGTGCGCTTCAGCCACCATATCAACTGAGCTTCTCCCAACACATTTTCTTCTCCACACAGGAGGGCTCACTCCGCAAACCCTCAGTGGTGGCAAGGTGATAAATTACACTTCTTAAGTATCATTGATTTCTCACTGTTTCTCCACTTTCTGTGACAACTGTTCAGTCACTCTGAATGGCTTTTAATGGCACATTAAAGAGAAAAAAGAATACAGTTTTTCTACCATTGATTAAACTTGCTTGTTGCCTAATAAAGACAAACTGTCACTTTACTGTGGTTGCGAGTGACCAAGCATAGAAGAAAGCACTATATTATGTAAAACAATTGGGTTTTTTTAAACAAAGGTTTTGCCTGTCTAATGCAGGATTGTTTAAAAAAGCTCATTCTCAATAACTTTTAATAGTTTAGAAAAACTGCAAACACAAATACTTGTTTTTAAATAATGTTTTTTAAGGCCAAATAAATGTACCTTTGCAGGCAATTAGAATAGCAAACTTCTGAACTATAAATAAATAGAATAGAATAGAAAATCTTTTTATTGTCCCACGATTGGGAAATTCTGATGTTACAGCAGCAGAAAGATTATAGAAAAACTGGTCACACAAATGTGGACCTTAGAAAAGTGTATAAGAATAACACAACAGTGAGGAGTTAAAAAATAAAAAAAAATAAAATTCTGTACTGTAAAGTGTTTTAACAATACAAATGCTGTTCACCTGGAGAATAAATAACCAATATACAGCTATAGACATTTTTACATTACTGGATATTTGTAAATAGCAGCAAAATCAGAGATGTGTAAAATGACAGCAGCATTTTATTGAATGTAACAACTTATTCAGGTTGTTGGGAGCAGTGATGGTTATAAAGTCTTACAGCATCTGGGAGAAAGGATCTGTTATAACGCTCCCTGGTGCATTTAAGGGGCAGCAGTCTGGCACTGAAGGAGCTCTCGGGTTCAGCAATAGCTTCATGCATGGGGTGAAAGAGATTATCCAACAGAGATGTTAATTTAGTTATGATACTTTTGTTTCCCACCTCCTGCACTGAGTCCAAAAGGCATCCAATCCAAGCTGGCTTTCCTGATGAGCTTATCCACCCACTTTCTCTCAGATACATATAAGCCACTGCTCCAACAGACAGCTCCTTAGAAGATGGCTGATGTCACAACAGTGTCATAGAAGGTCTTTAGGAGTGCCCCCTGTACTCCAAACGACCTCAGTCTCCTCAGCAGGAAGAGTCCCCTGCATGTTCACCCGTGTCAGGGGGGTGGATCTGCTTCTGCGAAAGTCCACCACTAGCTCCCTGGTTTTCCCAGCATTAATCAAAAGGTGGTTCTGCTGGCACCAGACCGCGAAGTTCCGGGTTCAATGTCTGTATTCTAAGTGGTCCCCACTTGTGATGAGGCCAACTATGGCAGAATCGTCAGAGAACTTCTGGAGGTGGCAGCGTGGGGGATTAAATATGAGAAAGTTTAATTACCCTTTTCTTTTGTTTTGGAAGAGTTTTATTGACGTTTTCTAGTAACTAAAAGGAATCATTCATCTATCAACTTAATGAGGTTTCCATGGCTTATGGGAAAGGAAAATTCCCTTATCACAATTTCGTAAGATATATATAAAACAGAAAATTTGTGCTGTTCTTTTTGTTGTTGTATTTTTTTTTTTACTCTATGCCTATGTCAGTAATGGACAGACGTTTTATGGCATCATTTCTAATGTAATGGTCTTCAAAAAACTCCAAGGACTATACAGTATATACTGGCATTTGATTTACAAGGAACTATACCTAACATTTCACCACTTAATTCAAGCCTTCTTTTTACTAATGACTTAAGTCGTTTAGTTTATAACAGAGAGGTAATGAAGTGAATGTATTGCTTTCTAGTAATTCTCATTGACTTTTAGCTTGAAGTACAGCTAATCAAACATCTCAATGTGCAGAGGGGCATCAGACAGACGCTTTATTAATCACAGAGTCTTAGCTTGTCTGAAGGCTGACTGGTACTTATGTCCAGAAAATTAAAAAGCCATTAACAGCTTCAAAAGATTTGTCTCTCTTTAATATTTTTAAAAGTACAATATAGTTAATGTCATGATAATCTAAATTCATATTTGTGTTTAGCTAGTATAAATAAAGAATACAGTAAAGGAATGAATGGGTAACACCTGTGCTGCCTTACTTAAAACCAGAGGTAAAAAGTGGCATAGTACAATAAATACTTCAAGTTGAAATAAATGGGAAAACAAACAAAGAAACAAAACAATAATCAAGTAAAATAAAATATGATAAAAGTTTTACACAAATATCTGCCTAAACAGTCTTTAGCCACATGTCAAACAGATTTAGTTTCTCATTTACGTTCATATCTGAGACAAATCAGGAAAGAAAATGTTTTGGTAATATAGTGTTTGTTACGTTTCCGGATTGAACTTTTTAGATAGTGCTTTTAATTACAGATATGGGTAAATTTAGGTAAGTGGGTATCTTCGTCTGCCAGTCTTTTTAAGGAATGTCAACGCACATTTGCTTTATTTAATTGCATTCATTGCCTATGTTCACATTTTGTTGTTGAATGACTAGAGAAACTGGGCCTTAATTTTATATTTATACATCAGGTTCAGAGGAAGTCATGCATTATTTATTTGAAGTATATAGATAAGAAAAATGTAAGAAAAAGACTCACCTATATTTTGAACAGTCACAAATGTGAATAACTGTAATTATACATTTTTTTTATATGTATTTATATATATTTTCTCTTACTGTGACATTTTATACGTGCTTTAAGTGTCCAGAAATTAACGACTAAAATCTCAATACGTTTTTGTTGTGAGACAATGCAACTCCATTTGAATATTAACATATTTTTTACATTTCTTACAAGACGACCCAATAAATCTGAAATGCACTCTTCTAAAACTGTTCAACAGGGAGATGTGCTAAAATCTCATCCACATGGTTTGCTTTAAGCACAACAAGCTAAAAGGCTAATGAAAAACTAACTGTTATCCATCTCTGGCTCCACTAAAGACTGACATTATCAAAGACCTGGACAAGATAAAGAACACAAGACATAAAGACATAAATTTGTCTACATTTATATATAGCCACAAGTGCATAAAAAGCCTCCCAAGATTCACAAATGCTTTTTGACCTAACGGGTGTGACGGTGGTGACTTCCTGTTGCGATGCTTCCAGATCCCCTGAGATGAATATGTCTCAGACAGACTCAAAGAAAACAAGATGGTAATCCTCGACTCAAAATATTAGTCAAGGAAGAGATTATAAGAGGAAGTTATTTCAAAATTAATTTCTTTTTTTTAATATGGGATCCACAAGCCTGGTGTGTGTGAAGGAAATACAGATTTGTTTATTTATGTGTGGATGTGGATTTTGGCCCATAGAAAAGCAAACAGTGATGGTGTGTTAATATCTGAAGAGCCGGGGAAACCAGTTTTGACATTTCTGTCAGCCTGTGACCCACTACTCAGAGAACTGACCCAGCCCATCAACAAAATGTCACCAAAGACAAATCCAAAAACAAAAGCAATGGACCTTTATTTAAATAGGGATGGTATGGCACTGCTGACATATTGAGAAGTCTATAAGATGCTGTTTAAGAGATTTCTATTCTTTCTGAACCTGATGTCAAGATGCCATGAGAGGTGTCCCCTGCCAGGTCAGTATGCCGCCGAGGTCGGGGCTTTTGCCCCGGCCTGAGCTACAGGCCACACTGACTTGAGAATGGGCCTGGTACTGCTGTCAAACACACATCATGTGAAACTGTGGGGCTGAGCCACTAGAAGAGGGTTAAACTGATTAGCAATGCACTTGTGTTCAGTGGGTCACAGTTTGAAGAACAAAAGTGACATTAAAGGATCTATATTTTTCCCTTGGTTCCCTAAAACTCACTTCTTTTATTATACAAAAGTCTTCTCAAGATCTCTGACAGATAGGTGCCATTTTTCTATTCAGCTTGGCCTTTTCTTTCTCTGTGAATATTGCAAACCCCCTTCACCCTGAGCCCAATACTCTCAATCTTAACCCCGTGTCTTCCCCCTGTCAATACATAAACTCTTCTGTTCACTTTTAATTCACACTTTTTGGCTCATACTCAAACCTCTGCTCTGTCTTTCAGTTTCCTTCTCGCTTTCACCCACACTCATCCCTGGGAAATGTAGATCTTTTCCTGACAAGTTCCTCGAGAAGCAAAGCCTCTGGAGATCATCTGCCGAGCTCTGCCAAAAAATGCGTGGGAATAGCCTAGATGGGAAGGGGAAGGGATTTTTAATTGTTTTTTTTTTTTCTTCTTTTTCTATTTCAAGAAATAGTCAGTGTCTGTGATTGTTCCTTTGCTGTATTTACCTAGCAGTGTTTAAAATTCAAACTGTGGGTGGTAATGAGTGCTTGTTTAGCAGGCCCAACAGAATACAACTCTAATGTAGTTCTAACGCTAATGTTTAGAAATGTTTTCCATCTGACACAAATTATGCATATTAAGTCTATGCTGCATGATATAAATCAAGTTACTTTGAAGAGTGAAAATTACAATATCTGCTCCCTGTTTTCATACACTCAGTAACCTGACTGCATTAACAGCTGGAAAAACAAGTACTAGCATTTTGGTGTTCATTAGGAACTCACTCAGATGGTTTCCGGACTTGAGTCATTGGGAGTTCAGCTCTAAGGAACACGTTTGGGAAGTATCAAAAATAGAACCGCCACATAAACAGAGACTCTTCTATCATCTAAAAAACATCTGATTTGGGACATTCTGTAAGTGTTACATTCATGGTGTTGTCTTCAAAGTGATGAACACACATGTTTATTTATTCAGTATTTTTTTTTTATTATTATTATTGACTGTTTTATTTAATACAAGTGGATTTGGTTTTGGATTTCACCTGGGATACTAAATGAGATTTTCAAACCAAAATGTATTGTTTTGATTGAGGGATTACTGTTGACAAATAAATGCAGGTGAATATCTACTGTCACCACAGGTGGAACATGTCCTGTAAGTCTATGATTATAAAATCAGGAAGTTTTCCTTAGCTAGAAAACTTTTTGCCAACCTGACTGGATGATCTGATTGAATGGTCTCTTTGCCTTAAGATGGTGTCTGTTGTGAGTTGGCACTATATAAATAAAATGAATTGAATTGAAAGTTGTTAAACCTAATGTCTCCTTACAAATCCTCAAACCTGAGGTACTCAACAACTAATGTTTGGGTTAAAATGAATAATTTTTTCAGTTTTAGCTTAATTCTCACTTTGCGTATCCATAATAGACACATTTTTGTAAACATTGTTTTGATTTCTGAATAATGTTCTCCCCCTTTGGTTAAAACTTCAAATGTCATGTTTATTGGACGTATGTTTATATCTAAATAAATATAAAATGTTGAAATGAAATAGCATAATTTTACCACACTTTTCCTATAACATCAACTCTGTATTCTATTTAAGAAATTGTCCACCTTGTGTTGATAATCTCTTTTTTAACCTTATTACTAATTCTGAATGTAAAAAAATGTCAGTTCCAGATGATGCTAAAAATGTAGAAGCTGAATATGTATTAGTACCTTTAGCCAAAAAACTTGTTTTCTATGATGAACCAAAAATATTACCACAAAACCCAAACTTTAAATTTGATGGAGCACACTATAACTGTAATACTGTAGTACTTGGTCCCCAAAAAGGATAAAACAAGTCTAGAATAGCTAGACTTCTCCCGCACATTGTAAAGTTCAAACAGGTAAACATGCAAATATGTAAACAGGTTTACAAATTTGCTGCAATAGTTGTTTAAAAATGGCATCTCAGCAGCTGGAGAAAAGTGTTTGGGTTAAATACTTGACCCATAAAACATTATAATGAATACCTAGTGTAAATATAACAAAAAATCCTAATTAATGAAAAATTGCTGGAGTTTAGCGTGATCAGTATAATCAACTTATTTTCTGATTCACAATCGTTAGCATTTCCACAGCTTCACACAGATAAAATCTAAACAATTTTGCTGGTATGGTTATAGTAAGACCAGAAAGCATAAAACTGCAATTGTAATTAAGCTTCCATTTTAGAGATATGTTTTATAATTAAAGAGTAGATGAAAATTCCTTTTCTTAATTTCCTGGGCGCATCTTTACAGCTTTATTAGATTCACTTTGAAAGTTTTAAAATGGCAGCATCGAAACTGGAAACACTACGAACATCTAACAGGAGAATGTTGCAAGTCTGCACCCACTTGTAGTTGAGTGTGCTGTTACGTGGGGTCAGTTACCATCTTTGCTCTGTGATGGACATAAGAAAGCCTCTATTGTTTAGATACAATGAACCTCCGTTCTCCCTGCAGATACGCATAACAAAGTCAAAGTAGGGGGCCGTCAGATTTTAAAAACTAGAATTGTCTAAGCAGCTGTATTTGCATATAAGCCACTCATACAAAGGGACCTGCTGAATAAGTTGTATTTATTAAAGCAAGTTTCTGACATACTTCTGTGACATTACTTAAAGTAATAATAAATGGATAAGTTGCAGTAGAATACTTTTTTCGTTTTTTTTTATGTTTGGAGGTAGTACTGCATCCCTACGTTATATTGTTAGTATTATTCATTCAACACAACATATTTTCTTCATATTTATTACTTGCTTTGGTGTGTTCACCATACAAGAAAACGTGCTATCAGCTGCATTGCTTCTTTTACTACAAAAACACTGTGAGGGGAATAAACAGACAGCACTCTGTTGGGGAGGCAAGAAAAGTACTGAGAGTCCACATATGGATAGTGGCATGCTGGAGGCTGCAGAGGTCCAAACCAGGGCCTGGGACTTTGAATCACTACTCCACAGGATACGGCTGGTTTGTTTAGCTGGTTGTGATTTTGAGTGGCAGTAGGGGGTGTGCCTGATCATATGAAACACAATGGGGCATACTTTCTGAACACGACTATTAGGCAATAATGATGTGGCTCGAGTCCAAAGCCATTTGCTGTCCGTGTCTGCAGATTAAGATATCCCCTCTATATATTAATCAAATAAGGGCCTCAGTGTGAGGGCAGTGAGTAAGTGAGCAAATGTGTCTCAGTAATTGTTGCATGCTCCCAACTGCAAAAAAACAAAAAAAATACATTTTTCTAGGCTCAAGCAGTAAAGAAAAGAGAAAGTTGACATAAGAGCTCCAGTTTAAAATTGCTCTAATTAGGGAACAGCAAAGTAGAGATTTTTTTGTACTCTCCAACAACGTCCTGGTCCTTATAGTAGAACTTTAGCATCCCCCGCCCAACCCTAATAATGTCCCTTGTGTAAAGCCCTATAAACATTTGGCTAAATGCTCTATTAACATATTGAAAAAGCAGAAAAAAACAAAGAAACCCAGGAGTATCCTATTTCAGGAATAAAAACACTCTCATTTTCTCCTGTAACTGACTCCATGAACAGGAGCTACATGAGAGAAAGGAATCAAGCAGTGGGATTTAGAACACTAAGCAAGATAGATTCTTCCAAATTCTAATTGGAGAACAGTTGATTTAATTGGTATCCATTTGGCTGACAAAAGAAAGCAAGAGTAGTGGGCAGGCAGGAATGCCTCTGGGGCTGATGTGAACATGAAGTGGCTCTGCTCAACGCTCAGGGACAGATCACTTCCAAAGACAAACCGTGGGAGCTGGCAGGACAGATTGCAGTGGGAGGGAAGGAGGGAAGGTGGGTGGGTTGCATGTCTAAATTCATGGTAGAGCAAGGAGCTTCCACTGGAGAGGCATTCTTATTTAAACAGGGAAGCATTTTAGATACAAACTAAACCTCAACTCCAGGCAGTATGGTGTGTAATTCACCTCTGACCCTGAGATGAGAGAGGTTGATAGGGTTCAGCGATCTTCGTAAATGCAGTGTTTGGTGACAGACCACTAAAACAACCTTGAGAGAATACATGGCAAAATTTAAAGGGGTCATTAAAAAGTGAAAAGCATTTGTTTGAGTCCTAAAATTCTGTGACCCTGTAGACTTCAAAATAAACCCATCAGTGGCCTTATGTTGTGGGAATGTTGGAAGGTCAGTCAATAATAATCTCTTCACAGATGTTGTAGTGGCAGTGATCAAAGGCTAGTTATAGTATCTGCCTATCAGAAGCAGTGTTTTAGTGTTATTTTCTGTTAATCACAAGGCTCTCTTTGTTTGTTTGTACAGAAGCTCTTGTTCTCTGTGCCTGAAAAATGTTTCAGAGACATGTTGTGCTGTAGCTAGCTGTAGCAGAACAGAGGGGGAACCCAGGTGTTGTAGTGTTTTTACTGCCTCTGTAGAAAGGAAGGGTGGGAGACTGAGAGTAGATGACCTGGAGGGGGTTCAGAGGCAGGGGCCATGCTTGGTAGACCTTCACAGGCAGCCTCAGGGGGATGCAGCCAATGCTTATCTCTTCCTACACTTTTACTTCTTTTTTATCCTCTTCCACAGTACTGCTTTCATTTCCCTTTCCTCTCAGTGCAGGAGGACGAGTACTTCAGCTTTATTTCCTACCAGTGCCAAGCCATTGTGTTATCTGCTGACCAGCATTTTCTATGACTGGAAATGCTCCTTTCTTTTTTGTTTGCAGCACATACTTGAATCTGGCTGGATTATAAATCTTAGTATAGGAAAGTGGGATTAGCCTCTCCTTAATTATTCATAGAGTGCGAAAGCAGTAAAAAACTTCTTTCTTAAACGGTACTCTGGTGTGCACAAAGGGTTAGTTCATATTAGGGCTGAAACAATTGGATTAATCGGGATTAATTGATTATTGAAATAGTCATCAACTAATTTAGTGATTGATTAATCATTAACTGGAGTATAGAGACTCTAAAACATGTCTTTAGCTGACAGAGCAAATAACTTAGAGCAGTAGTTATACCACAATTTAAAAAAAAGAAAATATGTGAACATTTTGCATTTACGATGAAAAGAAATGATTTAGTCTGTCAATATGCTCCATCCAGAACTCCTCAAACCAAATTCACCTGGTTTAGTTTTGTAAAAAGTTTTCTTCAAGGGACATTTTGCTTTCTGATAATTAATCGATACAAAAAAAAAAAAAAAATCAACAGATTAATCAATTTCCAAAATAATCGTTAATTTAGTCCGGAGCCCATATCATCATCTGGGAAGAGGCTCTAAATCAAATCACAAATCGAGACTCTGCATCACACTGAAAACACCAAACAAAATAGAACTCTACTCAAAAATGTTTTTCTAATCCATTTTTGCACCATATACTGTATATTTGTTTTTGCACTGCTCTGAAGTTCCACATCAATGCCTTTTGACCCATGTTTTTCTCCCACACTGTTTAAATGTGATCACTGCTGCACTTTATGAAATGGAAATTTTCATTTCACTGTTGAGCTGCTGCTCATTTACTGTCTGAAAGCTGTACAGAGTAACATTTCCTTTTGTGTACACTCTGTGTATACAAAATTATATTAAAAGTTGTCTAAGTCTAGTTGCAGCCCTAGTTCACATATTTTGAAGTTAACGTTGTTATCTTTAATAATTAGTTAAGTTATTAATCAGTTGAAAAAAATCTTCTGGATGAAGAAAGGTGTACAGTTAAGTGGAGCCACTTGTCTAACTAGTATGAACAATTTTAAACACAGCTCAAGCTAAAAAGTTTATATTCAAGAGATAAAACACTAGGCTGCTATTTGTGTAATAGCTCCAAAGATAGTACAACCCTTTGGCTTTTAATGGTCTTGGATTTTTCTAAGATTCATGCTACTGTGCTGACACAGACGACAGGTAGCTTCAACCAACAAAATATAACACCATGACACTGGCACTGTTTTTGTAGGGAAACGCCAAAAAACAACCAAAAGAAAAAAAATTTAGGAGTAGTAGTACTGCAGAATATGATGGTAGTTTCGGTAGTTTATGTTTAAGTCGGACTTTTCTGTATTAGCTTCATTGGTTAAATGCTAATTTTATCTGACGATTCAGCTATATCATTTGGAGCTCAACTAAACAAAAAATAAACAGTATGCTGTCTCTTGTCTCTGTAAAGGACTTACCCTATTTTAACCATTATATGTAAAATACTGTAATATGATTTGATTTCTATGGTTAAAATATATTTTGAAAAGTGCATCTGCCATCAGAAATTGTTATTGTCTAATTACTGTATTTTCCACAAAATTTTTTTATTTAATTCTTTGAGACACGACACTAAAGCATTGCGTATACTGTTTCTAACTTTGTATCATTTGTAGAATATTAAATAAAATACTATGATCATTATATATATATATATATATATATATATATA
>NW_015150630.1:698329-701488 GCF_000732505.1 Cyprinodon variegatus | reverse complement strand
GGTCAAAGCTACAATGGTGCTGACACCAGAAAACCATTTTATGACATCTTACCTTTACAGACGTACCAAAAGTTTCTTCTTAAATCTAATAGCTTTGAGGCTATAAGTTATTTACTTTTGTGTGTTTTTGTCAGGCAGAAATTTATTCATACCCCCTTAGGGTGTAAGAGGTTAAGAATTTGAAGCTCTCCCACATGTTAATGAGAAGGTATCTTTTATCTGTGGGGACTTTAATATTGATATAGTAAAAACAGTTTATAGTTCGAGCCTTTATCCAAAAACAACCAGACCTACAGTAATGATTTGAAGCTCTCAAAAGGAGAGAACTAGCTGATGTATGTATCAAGAAAGTTATTTTGGTGTATACCCATGTGGTCTGTAAATATAAATAATACTAATTCAACATGTTTTATTTAGAGCTTTGAGTGCTACATGTAATCAAACTACTTTTGTCAGTAGTTTGAGTAGTAATCTCTGATAAATGCCAGTCTTCATTACCTGTGAGATGTTGCTAAAAAATATAAATGCTGGAAGGTAGCAGCATTGTGCTGTTGCCATCTATTGTTCACTACCGTCTCACTTCAACTCTCAATTCAATACTTTTCACAGTCACATTCAAGCGTAATGACTATCTATACAGTCACTAGTTTGTCACCTCTGTGCTGCCGTAGGGCAAAGATGTCTGCCTCAATAAATGCAAGACTTGCTTGTATTTAATTATAAATACCAATTTCCAAGACAACACAAAAACTAAAGATCAAGAGTTTAAGTTCATAGACGATTATAAACATTATAATTATTTATAATATATTACATCCCTGTGAGTAAAATCCTTGTGATTATTACTTTGAAATCATGGGACAACAGAGAAAATAGATATAAAAGTTATAAGATTAAATTAGCCAAAATTCTAAGGATGTCTAAACTATTAAATGAGAAAAATAGAAATATACAAAAATGAATCGTCCACCATTATTCATGAGCATCAATACAATCATTGAAATGTCAGTACTGGATGTAAATTTCACTGAGTAGTTTATTAATGTAGGGCTAAATATGCCATTGTTTCTGTATTGGATGAAGAGCTATTTAAGTACCTGGCAACAATTTTTGAAAATGGGTGATTATCAGTTGTCATAATTTCACATAACTTTTAGTGTCTTCCAGAGATTGATGTTACCTATTCATGTATTAAAATTGGTTTTGTTTACAGATAAGTGCTTAGCAGTTCTTGACGATAAACATCAGATGAATAAGCTAAAAAATACTTTTGACAAAAACAAACTGTCCTTGGAGAAAACTAAGTTAATGTTATTTCAACATTATGAAAGAAATATATATTTTAAAGTCAAAATAGATAGGGCACGGGTAGAACAAGTATGTAAAATTAAGTTCTTAGGTGTGATTATTGAGTGCAAGATCTCCTGGAAGGCCCATATCAGGCATGTCCAGACTAAACTATCTACAAGCCTCATAATTCTTAGTAAAGCAAAACATTTACTATTTTAAAATGAATGACACATTCTTTATTGTTTACTGATTTAACAATACTTGAGCTATTTTTGTAAGAAATATGGGGTAATATCTACAGGGTCAGTCAAACTGCTATGCAGGTTTTGGAAAAGAACTGTTAAGGTAGTTAGTAAGACTGGCTGTTAAGGGAAAATTAATTTTTTGTTTTGTTCATTGTTACTTCATTCCAGCTTGCTTAAATTATCTGATCTAGGAAAAGAATGTATGGACTTCTAGTTAAACAGCTACCAAACTGCATATTATTATTATTTGTTTTTGATGGAGTGGGAGGGTATTATTACAAGAATAATCTAAATTTCAAAATCTTATATTTTCACATCAACTACTGTGCATTACAAAGGAAAGCATGAAATAATGGAAAAAAACTCATTGTTGAATTTAGGGCAATGTCATTTGGAGGATTAGGACGAAGAGAGTCACTAAAAAGAAAATTAGCAATTCTAAATTTAACATTTAAATCATGCCATTAGATTTTTAATTTAAAAAGTTTTGTCTAATGCACATTTTACATTTAATGATTGAAGAGGAATTGTGAACTAAATTTATCAATCCATTACTAATACTACAATCCGAATATGTATTTTTAAATCTTACTTCCTAATGAATAAATAAAACCATTATTCATATATGTAATTAAAATAAATAACTTTCCTAATCACACATTTAAAAAGGGTGGTTCCTTATTACATTTCTATTTTCTTTTTCACCTTTCATTTTCAAATTCTATTTACAGGTGGATTTTCTTTTTAGTTTGCCCTCTCTATTGACCTTTTCAGCGACTCTTTTGGTTTCTGAGCTCACTGAACACCAGTTAAATCAATCACAATTGGTTCTCAGATGTAATCAGATCTCTCATTGGTCACTTCATTCAGAAAATGACTATCAATTTAGAAATGTTTTTTAAACATATTTTTAAATTTTAATTTTTAATTATATTTTTAAATTTTAATTTTTAATAATGGCTTAATAAAAAAAATAATTTGTCTTTACTTATTGAATTTAATTGTGCAATTAGAAAACATGTTTAAAATGGGTTTGATTTAAATCGTAAAGTTTTAAATGTATTTTCTTGCCTTTTTTAGTTACTCTCTCTGTTCTCCATAATATCTAAGCTTGATACTGTTTAGCAAAAGATGGTAGAGTGCCAGTGAACATCAATGTGTACTCTTGGT
Source organism: Cyprinodon variegatus (assembly GCF_000732505.1). NCBI lineage: Eukaryota > Metazoa > Chordata > Actinopteri > Cyprinodontiformes > Cyprinodontidae > Cyprinodon > Cyprinodon variegatus. The sequence continues at coordinate 698,783 of NW_015150630.1, read as the reverse complement.
CACTGTACATTGGTGCACACAAATTTTTTACACATATTTTTGGAGTTTGGGTAATGGGTAATACTTGTATGAAGGCAGATATATGTAGACATGTGTGAATTGGTATATGTATGTCTATATATGTACATAAATAAATATATAGCTCATCTAATGCAATTTTGAACTAGTATAAGCTCATGTTAAGTAGAAATCTCGAAGATTGTTGGTGTCCAGGAGTACAGACAGCCTCCCTGTGACAAAAATGTGGAGAACTTCCCCCATCTCTTACAAGTGGCATGGGGCATTTTGGATATTTTATTTATAGCATTTTTTTTTCTTTTAGATTAGTTTGTTTTTCTTTATTATTCTTTTCACTTTCTTTGGTAGTTCTAGTGTTTCGTAATAGAGAACCTGATCTATTATGATGCATATCTCACCCTAAGGAGTTTTATTTTAATTTCTGTTGTTATATCTT
>NW_015150630.1:670487-698189 GCF_000732505.1 Cyprinodon variegatus | reverse complement strand
TGGCAAACATGGTTGCTACCATACATATTAAGGTTGACCTTGACTGCTGCCCATCTCTCTTTTCACTGGTCCCTTATGGTTCTCTCTGTAGGTGAGGGGTCCACTTGTCGATGGCCCTATACCACTCTTTCGGGCTCTGCCTGGTGTCTACCTACTCTCGTGGCACCCGTGATGAAGCCAGGGTCCCACCTGTGCCGTACTTGGCAGTCTTGTTACTTTGTTTTTTTTTTTTTATGTCATCATAGGGCTTTCTTTGCCTGACCAATTACTTACAGCCTGTTTACCTTGAGACATCCTACAAGGGTTATTTAAGCCCCTGACAAAATAGCCTCTGGGATCATCCCAATGCTGCAACCCCTTCCACCATGTTAAGGTGGTGGTTTGAGATCCCTACCATCACCTGTCATCATAAAATCTGGATCATGACCTAGATCCAAGATACAAGTAACTGAAATGACTTTTCTCCACAGGGTGGAAGTGCACACCCTTGGGTGAGGAGCTTGGTCATTCGGGAGAAGCTCAGTGTACTGTAGAGCCATTTCTCCTCCACATCAAGGTAAGTCAGCAAAGGATGCTCGGACATTTTGGATGCCTGCTCGACACCTCCCTTGGAGGTGTTCCAGACATGTCCCATAGGGACACTCTGGAGAGACTGTGTTTTTTCGGCTGGCCCGGGGACACATCCTTGAGCTCCTTTGAAGGAGGTGTCTGGGGAGAGAGAAGTCTTGGAGTCTCTGTTGAATCTGCTGCCCCTGCAATCTGAAAGCCTATTTGTTTTTCAAAAGCTCAAAGTTAAATGTAACCAAATTAATGTAATTAATTTATTCATCAAGAGAACTTGTAATGATGATGTCACAGAGCCTTTCTTAAAAAAATCCCCTTTATGTCTCTCCATGACATGTTTTTTTTTTTATTAGATTTAAAAAAAACATTTTTCTATTAACTCTTTAACCACCGGGAGTACAGTAGGTTTTAACCCCCCGACACACCAAACCCCCCACCCCCAGAATATGACGGCTCTGCCCTCACCTTGCCCACCACTTAAAGAAGCAATCTTTCAAAAAGTCCTCTTAAAACCTATGTGAATGTTCATCCGTTCAGAGGAGAGTGCAGTATGCTGATGGAGAATGGCCCATTCCTGATGTAAATGAAGAGATGCATATCAGTGTTAATCCATTGCTTTGTAGTCACAGCCATACCCAAAGTCTGTCTAATTTCCTTCACACTCCCTTTTGCAGCCAGAAGTGTATCGATCGGCAGTAATTGAAGTGTACTTGATAATCCGTAAGGCAACAGGGGAGAGGGAGACCCTCAACTCTCACATCGATGCACACAGAATGGGGCTGTGTGGTTGTGTGTGTGTGTTTTTCAGTGGGAGTATGTGGTGTAAGAAGGGGGCTCTCTAATGTATGGGCGGGTAAGGCAACACCCCCCCTCATGGCTTCTTCTCAGCTGATTAAACTCATTGAGAGTCAGACAAGTGGAACAAATAGATATAAAGGTTTGCCTGGCAGCTTACAGCCATTCAGATTTCTTCATTGAAACAGCGAGCAGCACATTCACATAGCTTGCTTTATGCTAATATTAGGACCCTGGAATGACTGTTTTTGAAATTAGCCTCACATTATAGAGCAGGCTCACTAAGACATCTCAGGTAGAAACTTTTTGAGCATGAATAGGCACATCTGCTTTTGAGAAAATTGAATGTGCATTACACAATCAGGTGTAATGGTGATGATTTCTCTTTAAACACAACAACCATCTAAAAGCTCCATGGGCTGTTTGCACCCACTAGCCACCCACTTTGTTTGATGTGCTACTTTTTCTTTTTTACTTAGAACAAAAACAGCATTTACGCCGAAATTTCACATTCTCATTTATTTTGAAATTATCTGATTTTCAATTATTATTCCAGTATTTTCTGAGATTGCTTTAAAGGATCGGGGCTTTCTGTAATGCAAGTATTGAATAGGTTTAACAGAATGCTGTAAAGAGTAACTTAAAACAAAAATTATAATTTAGGTCAAAGAAAATAACTATAAGCATAATCGTTTTTATGTGCTGTGGTTTTTCTCAGTACTCTGCTGTATTGGTTTTCAGATCATCATCATTCTTTATCAGGAGAGCAGGAAATGCCACATTAAAAGTAATGAAACAGACAGAAAGACAAGCAAACTGAAACTGCCTCAGGAAGAAAACATACAACATAATTATATTTACTCAATTTCTTTTTTCATCACTGTTCAGAAAACATGAACTGCAGACAAATCTGCTCATTGACAATACTAAGAAACAACAGCATTGAATCTTTTAGGAGTATATTTCTATCTCTAACTTGCCATGAAGGTTAATAAAACACTACAAGTATGTATATATAACACACTTATGGGCCTTTAACCGAAACCTCACAGTTGTGAACCTCTCTGCCCAGACTGTCTCGCTACTCAATTCCTAAAAAATGTGTACACACAAACCTGCTAATACACACATGGGCAGAGGGAGTTAAATCTTTCCCAGCGTCTCATCCTGCAGAGAAAATAAGAAATAACCATAACTCCTTTCACTGCCAGCCTGCCCTGTATGACCCCTGTTTTAAGTGGGTTGCAGGTAATTGCTGAGGCGGTGTTACCCATCAGCCTACAAGTCCATGTGTGCCTTATGTGTCATCTCTATTTATTATATTCTGCACGCTCCCTGGGCCTTGGTAATCAATTTCACAAGGATACAGGGCTGATATCAGCTGCCGTGCACATTATGAGGCGAGCCCTCCTCTTATCAAGTGCAGAATTGCCGACTAGAGGTCATGAGCAGATAAACAGGGATGTAACACAACTCCCCCACTCACCTGCCCCCCGGTGAACACAAAGGTGGGAAGGTGATGTTGTGAGGGAGGTACAAAGAACAAAACACCCGCCAAGGAAAAGGTTGCGACCCTTGTAAGGTGCCTCTTGTTACACCCGACCTTCAGAATTTCATCATCAGTGGCTCTGTCTGCTTAATAATTCGGAAGCTCCCACTCCGTTTCTTTCTCTCTCACTCTCTTGAGTCAGCGTATGCAGGGTTTACTCATGTTTGTGTGCGGTGGGGTTATGAGTCCTGCAGACACCCTCTCTCTGATTATCTCTGAGCACTCTTTGCGGACCTTTATAGACAATCCACAACTCCATCAATCATTTGGCCTTCCGTCTTTCTTCACACGCTGACCTATTTCCCACCTCGCTACCGCTGGACCAACTGTATCTTAGGCTTTGTCTGTACTCAGATCTACAAACAAATGAAAAAAAATATATTCTACGTTTTTTGGTGTAAAAAAAAAATCAATATAATGTTTCAAAAATGTTATTGGTTTGACTTTGTTTTGTTATTGTTTTCCATGTCAAGTCTTTTATTGTTGCTGAGGTAAGGTCCTAGGCAGCTGGGCTTTATGACACATCTTTGAATCAATGTTTAAACATGCCTTTGGCTCTAAAGGAGACATGTTCAACTATGAAAATGTTTATAGGGATTATTTGTGGTCACTGGACAAGTCGCAAAGCCGCAGAAATGTCATGCAATTGCATCAGCCTTTGTAAACATTAATTATGAGTCCATCATTGTTTATTCGTCCCCACACCCTACACAGGCAGCTGAGCATATTTGCCAGGCAGATTGGATCTACACGTCACTATATTTTGGTAATATGCTTAAACTGTCAGCCTTGTGGATTGGACATAAAAGGCTAAACAGGTCAAATGGTGTAATTCATGTGAATATAACTCAGTGCTATTTTTATTTATTTTTTTCTTATTTTCTTGGTATTGCACCAAGTTTCACTGTGGTCACCTGCCTTTCATTGCAGACGTGCATGAAGCTCCCTTGTCCTGCCCCCGCTCCACAGCTGACCTTGTCCAGCCTTTCCAGGCCAAAGACTTGATGAGTGTTTTTCTTTTAGCCCATCCCCCTTCATCCCTCGGCATGGGCGCCGCACATCCGCTCTGTCATTAAACCTTCCACCCGTAGCTTTAGGACCTAACCATATGGTGCAGCTAGTGGAGTGTTGCAAGAAAGGCTCGGCTTTGGTCTTAATCCGATGAATCTTTCTTAGAAAAAAAAAGGGTTTTCAGGATTGACCATGAGAATGTTTGGACACTAACCTGCACTGCCTTTAAAAAAAATGACAACACACACAAAAAAAAGCTTTCTGTTATTGTTAAAATATTTGGCTTTGATTTCTGTTAAAACCTTTAAAACAATTTACACTTCATCTGCTGTGAGATCTGTCATTCCATTTTCATTTTGCATCAATCCAGAATATTGTAGGCGATACCTACAGTTAAGGCTGAAGCCAAAAAGGTAACATTTTTGAGTTTATAACAAACTTCTTTCAGGTCTTAACATTTAATACGTAATATATTTTATGAACATTCCAAATCCATATTCTATATTTGTGAACTAAAGAGTATTACTTAATAGTTTACACATTTTTTTTACAGCAGAAATAGTACATGTATTGCAGTTAAAGCATAGTGATATCTATTGGTTACTAGATGCTTTTCATGATCCTCTCAGTAATAAGACACTTGAAATTTGCTTTAAAAAGTGACTTCTAAAAATCTCTGAAAGGAAGGCACTGCAGCAAAAATTATCTTAAATCTATGAAAAATGTTTTAACAGTTCAGGTATTTTTTTTTTAAGTTGTATAATATAAAGAAACTGTTTTTTTCTCAGAAAAAGAAATTCACAGAGGAAGAATATTTTTTGACACCTACTCCCATCTCCATTTTCCCTATAAATGAACATGCTGTGTAAAAAATTAAATAAAACAATACAGCAAACTTAAAAACAGTTCATATAACAGTATTTGAATTAGACTCAAGTTATTTTAAAATAGTAGAAGTCTTCTTTAGTCTTACCCCCTCTTAATCCATGTGTTTCCTTCACACAGTGGAATCAACCTTTCCGAAATGATGTAAATAAAACATTATCAGAGAGTTGCAAAACACACAACATAAAGTGTGTTTAAATAAAACACCTAACAAATAGTTCATTTGCTTTTGTCATGGGGTTAAACACAAGATATATATCTTTTCTTTACCTCTTAGCTGTGCACTTTCTGCTCATGCTATCACTGTATATTTAAACTATTTTGTGTCATACTGTGAAGAAAACAACTGAACCACAAAGATGTGTGCTACAATCTTCAACACTTAACAGTTTTAAAACCCTGGTACCTTGCACAAGATAAAAGGTTGCCCCTGGAGTCCTTAAAGGCATGTTCAATAGTGGCACGAACAATAGTTGCTAGTTTCACAGTTAAGACATGACCAGTTGTCTGGCAACATGTTTAGTATGCAGCAAGCAGAGCGTATCACACACAAAGATTGAAGAGATTTTCTTTGGCCTGCACAGCCCTAAAGAAGCTATCAATTCCCTGACATAGAAGACTGAAAGGATATGGCTGATTTTAATGTAATGTTATCTCTATCAATCTACCAAGCGCAAGACGAAAGCAAGAAAGTCTGTAGTTGCATGGCCTGGGTAATATCAAGTTATCATGTGTCAGGGAATTGTTTGTGTCCTTCTGTCTGACGAGTGTGAATTTTGAACATTCCTGGACAACCTAGATTTAATAGTCACATCGCTAAAGTTTGAATTTGAAAAGCTAAAATTATTTGTCACATATGTTATATCAAGTTATATCAGTTATAATGTGAGCATTATTTTTTTATTCTCAATAAGGCCATCTGTGATAATCTACTCACCCATAAAAAAGGCAGAATGCCAAATGTGGTCACATATTACAAGCTAATTTTCTCAGTAGATGTGTGTAATATCACAAGCAGCATTCAGGGATCAAAATGTGTTTTACATTTCCTGAAATCAGTAAAATTAATCCAGATTCTAAAATTCTGCCATGCAAATAAAAATGTCAAGCTTAAAAAATATTTGCGCCCATAAACACAATGATTTCTTGAGTTGCAAGTTTTAATGCTCCCTCTTTAACAAAGTTCAGGGAGTGCGTCCACACATAAAAGGAACACAGACTTGCATTTAGTCTAATGGGCCTAGAGGCCCTTTGACTCTCCTTTAGCTGTTTTACGTGTTTCCGTGTAGGGGGGCAAAGATAGGGGAACACAGGGCAATAATTTCACCAGAGTGATGTGTGATGCAGATGGGAATTATTAATTTGTATCTGCTTTGCTTCAGTTCTGCTACTTACCGAAGAAAGAGGGGAAAGTGTCATTCTGTTCAATTTTTGTGTTTCTGAAGTCCCTCGTCTCGAGCACAGCCCCATCCAGGGTCGTGAGTGTTAAATGTCAAGCCTTGTAGTGAGCTGTCAAAGAACAAAATGGGCCCTGGATGATTGATGACTCGAGAGTCTGAAACCAAAACCTCCCAATTGCAAATGCTACCCTGCATCAGTTGTCCTAACCCCACCCCACCCCTACCTACTGCTTTCTCACTTCTAATAGCGGCTCAGTATAGTGCCAGGGTAGCTCCCACACAGCCACATGCCCACATTTGGACCTTCTCTTCAAACAGCCTGGAGTTGGATTGAATGTGAGTCCAACCATCAAAAAGTTTAGTGCAACAAAACAAAACAAAACAAAAAAATACTTAACATTTTGCAGATAACTAAACATTTGTGTAAAAAGAGAGACACATCTTTAGCCCCCTTTGTAACAATTTATACAAAGATTGAAATACACATATACGTAATATACTAAGTTCTTCAGGCAACCCACAAGTTTTCTGTATGCTTTTAGTTTGAAGACTGGAAAGACAACTCCAATGAGCCATATTCCTGTTGATTCAAAAATAAAAGTTATAGATTACCTTATTTTAAATTTCTCACTAAAATAAACCTCTTTTCTCATAATACTCACAATCCAGCTTTTACCCATGTAAACAACCACTGGCAGTTTTTATGAAGACTTCCTGACATCAGATACAAGTTTTATGCTGCAGATCTTTTAATCTCTGTTCTCATGATATCCATCCATTAAAAACAGAGATGATATATATATTTTTTTTTTGTTAACCAGTCTTGACAATGTTTTAATGCTCTCTCCATGCACTTGGCACTAGCACACCACTAGTGGACCATCACATGTGCAAGTACTTTCTTATACATAATTAATTGTTTTATTTTTTTCTTGCAGTTAGAATGTTTTCAAAACTTTACAATCAAACGTTTTTTTTGGAAATGCATCATTGTAGTAAAATATATTAAAAAAAACTATAAAGTAAAAATGTGCTACAGAGCCTAAAACAGGAAAAAATAACAACTTTAAAAAAGTTAAATGACCACCAAATGTTACAAATATTCAAATGGTTGCTTTATCTTTGCAAAGAAAAAAATCCTTCACACAGTGTAAGGGACTAGGCTACACAATATTTAACTTCTCAGTCAGCCTCAGAAAATCACCTCAAAAAACATGTAAAAAAAAAGAAACTGTCTATACATTTTTTTTAAATATGCTGTATTTAAAAAGTTCTATGTGGCAGAATATCATCACCATTGAAAAGATGGAAAACATGACTGAATCATTTCAAAAGATTATATAAGGCAAGTAAATAGAACATGGCATCCATAATCCTGTGAAACTTATTGCTTCACAGTAACTAAGCTAATTGAAAGCGCAGTTTTGAAACATAAATATACCAATTTGCTTTTAAAACATTGAAATCTGAAATACAATTTCATATCATAGTGTTTTCAGAGAGAAGCCACTGTAATGTGAGCACTAGAGGCAACCATTTAATCAGGGGGCCAATTTTTGCATTTGGCTCGTTAATTGATATCGGCTAAGGCCGATTTAAGAATTCTATTTTTGCTGCATAAACCAAAAAAAAAAACTTCTGCACGTGCTGATTCTGCTCCTCTTCCCCTCCCTACAGTAAGCTCTGAGCTCGTAGCAGCTGTGTGAGAGTGTGTCTTTGCAGGGAAGTTAAAAAAATTGGAGTGGACAAAGAGAAATTTAGCAGTTTACTCTATGGTAAGATGTGGTTTTATAAAACTACACTTTAGTTCCCCATTACAACAGATGTCCTTGTTGAAACAAGCAGTTAGGGTGCCTGAAGGAGCATTCTAGGTAACATAGCAAACATATTAGCATTTAAGCTCTGTGTAAGATGTAGCATAATTTCAAAATTAAAATTTCATTATTTTAATGTGTCCCTCTACACTTCACACTGACATGCAGCCTCTACTGAGGATTATAAATGTAGAAGTCATGTTTTCATTAAACTAATTTGTAAAATACTCTAAATTATCTGTTTAGTTGTTTATCCAAACATCTCTTTGGATGTTTTAAAAGCTGCGACATTGCCACTTAAATGACAAACTTACATTTCTAAGGTGTTTTTGTGAATGAGTTTTTTTTTTTTATGAATGAAATACTAAAAGCCTCTCATTAGCCAGTGTGTTATCACTTTCAACTGTATCCAGCCACTTGTTTTCATTTTTAAATGCTCATCTGTAGAAGCTAAATCTAATAATCAACATACACTAAATGTATATATATATTAATTTCATAGTTAGACGGGAACAGACAGATGTGGAGCCACTTAATAAAGAATGTAACAGGTGTTATATGTAGCATCTGTGGTGTTAAAGTTAGTCATGGATCCAGCCCCAGTAAGGCAAAAAAACAAACAAAAAAAACACCACAGATTTGAGGCGATTTATAAATATATACCTTTATATATCGGAAATCGGCCAATATTAAATATCGTCCAATGTATCGGATATAGTTTTTTTTTTTTTAAGCCCTGAATATCAATATCCATATCGGCCTTCAAAATCAGGGTGTAGTGAGCACTAGAAATACATAGAAATGTTTCCATTTTAATCAAAAAACACCATTTGGGAGGACAGGACAGTTTGGGTTTGGGATACACATGTTTCTATCCATCAAACCCATGTGTGGTGGCAATAGGATCTGAACCAAGTTAAGTGGCAAAACAGTTTAAAGTGAAGGGTGTCTGTGCTACTGATAAGAGTTCCTAGAAAGCACAATTAACTTAGATCTTTAGGCATAATAAAAATGGAGTACAGTTATAGAATGTCTGGCCATTTTGTTAAAATCTATAAATCTTACAATTTTTTTCATACACAAAAAAATGTACCACTTTATTATCTAAACTTCTTAAAAACTGTTTATTATGAGATCTGGTTACTGTAATAACAGATTAGGCCTTTTTTTTTCTCCACATTTTTACCAGTCGTCCCAACCAATATCTCCAGTATGTACCCAATAAGCATAATGTCATAAAGTTACATTTCCTCAGTTTTGAATAGCTTCTAAATGTGTCTATGTTTGCTATGTTTACTTGATCCTGACAGGTACTGACTCTGTCAGTGTGTCAGCCTTAGCAAGTGAACGTTTTTGATGAAGACCTCTACTTGAACGCCACTGTGATCAAAGACTCTCATACAATCACAATAGCTCCATTTGTCTGCTGTAACAGGGACGTACATCCTGCTAACCGGATGGTTAATCAGAGACTCCCCTATCATCTTCAGCAGGACTGCCTATGGTTTCAAACAATGTCTAAAGGCTAGCAGATTTAATCTGTCTTTTTTCCTGCTGCCACTCATACACCCTGCAGATGCTATTTAGTGCTCAAAGGACTGCATATTAAGGAGGTTTAGGATTTATCTTAGGCATTTTACAAAGGAATTGCTATTGACTTGTTTATATAATAAGCTACAAGAGAACAAACATTTCTTTTATTATACAATAAAAAAAAAACTCATGAAAAATCACTAAGCCGTGATTCCATCTTTTGTTGTTACTCTTACAGAGGTCTGTCTCTTCTCCCCTGTTAATAGCAGGCACCATTTCAGCCTCCTGAAGCAGAGAATAAAGAGCCTGTGAAACCAGTGTCATAACAGCTCAGCACCTGCCAATCTGACCCGCAGTGACAGGCCATGCTCCTCATGCCCACATTCATAACACAGATAAACATAAAGCTAAATACCAGGCTACGCTCTGTTAACTTTTATGTAGTTAAGAATGATTGGCTTCTTGCTTCACCACACCAGAGGGATCAAAGTACCCAGGAACGATATCTGAGCCTCTAAATAGTAGTCCAACACTTTTCACTTTACATTGCATGCATATATAATAGTTGTTGTGCTTTGAGGGCTGTCTATAACCTCTGTGGAAGTGTCATACACAATATTGTGAGATATGTGCTGAGCTAAACTGAAGGGGTTTGACTAAGCATGCAGCGAAAAGATGTTTGAGGCTTGCACTTAGTTTACCATTCCACATGAATCAATACCTGCCCTTTTTAAATGATGCTGCTTTTCAAATGCAATGTTGCCTTTTCCTAACATTTAGAGAATTGTCTATGAAGCCTATTATTATTATTTTTTGCATTAGATGGTTTCAGTCTTCTAAATAAATAGATATTTATCGATTTGCTTCACTCTGACTTGGAATAATATCTGGTGTGATTAGCTGCACTCTAATTTAGATTAAAATTGAAATGATGATGCTTCAGTTTCGTCAGTCCTGTTACTGCAGCATGATTTGTTTAGCTAAAGAAACCATATTTCACAACCTGACATTTAAAAGGGTGGAATTGGAGGTCGTTAAGAGGCAGGGGATGCGGGCAGACGTCTGCAACTGTTTGTTTACCATACCCCTCATTGGTGTCAGACTTCCTGACATTCTTGTACCTTATCTTCAGCATTCTGAAGTCTGCAAGCTGGTGCCAGTGAACACAAGGGTTGCGTGTGGGGTCCACTTCTATGGCACTGTGCTGCAATCGCACCCTGGGACTGAGTCCAAAACAGCCACGGTTGTGGTTTTGAGGAGTCGGGGTCAACGGAGATTAACCCATACGATCTGGAAGCACTGGAAGAAATTTGACTTGAGTCTGGAGCAGAGGTGCTGCAGAGGGCAGTGTAGACTGAAACAGGTTCAGCCCCTGCTTGCTTATCTCAGGGCCCAACCAGCAACAAAACTTGCCTGGTCAAAGAGTGCTGAGTGTGGTGTAAAAAATGTGTTTACAATTTGAAGAGGTCAAGGACTTGAGGACAGATAACTATTAACAGAATAATGCTGCAGTTCTTCAAAGGAGAGGACAGCATAAAGCTGGTTTTCCCTAGACAAATGTGAGAATGCCTAAAACAAATAAGATCAATTTAAATAGTAAAATGTACAATATGTAAGCTATCAGATAAAACACTTGTGAATTTATTAATGTATTTACACCCCTTTACTCTAATGTTTAAGCTTCTGCTGGAGTTTGGAAATGTATTTATTTCTTAAAACTTTCTCAGATTACTTTAAACTAAAAAAAAAAAAAAAAAACTCATATTCAATGTGTTTTATTAGGATTTTAAGTGTTGCAGAAAGTAGAGCTTTAGGACCTGATCTTTAAAGAATCCAAATAAGGAACGCTAAATAGTGGGGGTAGAAAAACGAGATTGCTCTGACTAATTGCATTTAGTAAATTGTGTGTACTGCTGGCTGTTTGACAGGGAGCAAGATAGGAAAAATTAAATTCTAAGCCATGGAGTTTGAAGTTTTTGCAAATTTAATGTCTTACTAAAGGCCAATCTACAGGACCTATTTGAATAAATCTAATTAAAGAACGTTCTGTTTTTGATCATTCTGTGAACTTATGTTTGAGAATTTGGAAATATGTGTATTGCCACAGCAGAGGTAAGGGATAAAAGAATGACACTTTCAGATTCTAATGCATGGGCTATCATTCCATAAAATGATTTGGTTCCTAAATGTGGTTTCAGGGACACTGTTAATTGATTATTATTAATGGGGAATTTGTGCTGGTAAGAGCTGTTTTTTTCAGGAATCCCAGAGTGGTTACCAGCTCTAATAGCAAAAAAAGAAAAAGCTTAAAATCCAGCAAACCATCACACCTATCGATAAGATTTGAGTTGGGAAAAAAAAACGTTGTGTTTTGGCTACATCATATTATTATAATGGAATGTTTCCTAATCTTTCTTGCGTAATTTTTAACATTTAAATAAGCTGACTACGGCAGGAAGCCTTCTTCATTTTTCACAAATATTAAACATATCATTTATTTATACTACTAATTCATGAATATATTTTATATCTTATTAGAATCATGCACACAGCTACTGTATCCTTGCTAAGATTGCTGGGTGGAGATGCACTGATCTTCTTTTGTTCAACACCTGTGATAAACAAGGATAGAATGGGCCTTGTGGGTCAGTCCCAATTCAGCTTAAAGATCAAAAGCATTTCTCTAGGTGGTTAAATCCATTCATTCTAATGGGCTAGGTAATTTTGCTTATCCTTGAAAATGCATTCCCTCCTAATTATCCTATTTAAAAAGTGTCCAGCTTGGTCAATGCATGCATCAGGCACTCTTAAGCCTGGGTGTTTCAACAGTAGTTAAACATTTATAGTAATCAGTGCAAATTCCTCATACCTTGTGTACATTTATTGATCTGAGGTATGACTCATCCCATTGAGTATTGGGGAGAGCAATGTGATATTAAGGACATGTTTAAATATCATGTGGATGTTGAATTTAAACTGTTTAATAACCTTTCTTTTATTTGAGTGGGATTTCTACTCAGCAGTGGCTTGTCAGAGTCTTTAAAATCTATCTGTGATAAAATGCAGAGAAATTAGATGTCTAAGAGGAATTATAATGTAGTCTGGCTTCAGGTACCCTCAGACACCATCTGTGCCATCAATTTCCCTTTATCTCCAAAATATGAGCACCACTTAAGGATTAGTTGGTGTTGATGTGAGGGGCCTCACATTTTTAGGCCAACTTTCTTTTTTATAGATTGCAACGTTTCTATGGAACTTGGGGTTTGCAAGTTTCAGGCCCCGTTTTTTGATCATGCAAGCTTTATAAATTAGACACAAGGTCTGGCAGTCTCAGCTCTGAAAAGATTTTGAAGATGATGGTCCCTCTGCCAGCAGACATTTAGGTGGTTTCACCCTCATCTGGATTCACAGTCAAAGATAGTTGTGGGAATGCTCTGTCTTGCAGAGGGGTCTCAGCTAACAGTGTGGAAAAATCTTGCATCCTTTCAACCAACTTTCAATATTCCAACCATGTAAATGTTTATATCATTCCTCGTGGCTCAACAAGGTAATAATGACAAGGGGTATAGAAAATACTAATAATAACAATGTTGAATGTATTTATTGACTTTGTATACTCCTAAACCGCTATGTGAAAGCAAGGTAGCACCATACTAATGTAATAAAACATTTGTGCTTCAGCCTATTAAAGAACACAGAGGACAAAAAAAAAAAAAAAAATTGCCACAAGTTAGAGATGCACTATTCAGGCTTATATGACGTTTGTTCTTTAGTGGCTGTTAATTATCTTCTTTTTTTTTCTAAACATTATTTTAGTTTAATGTTTTTCCTTTGGTTTTATGGTATAAGCATAACAATCCAACTGCATCAATTTTTTGCCTGCCACACAGATGTTTTTTCCCCCACCAATATTTTTCTACAATGAATAATCTATGCATTAATGCAATTGCACAGCAAAGTATTTAGAGTTTGACAAGTAGTATTTTTTTTTATCTGTAACTTTTTTCATCCATCTATCCATCCATTTTCTGACACGCTTATCCCAAGTGGGGTCACGAGGGGTGATGATGCCTATTTCCAGCTATCTACGGGCGAGAGGCAGGGTACACTCTGGACAGGTCGCCAGTCTATCGCAGGGCAACAAAGACAAACAACCATTCATGCGCACACTGACACCTAAGGGGACTTTAGAGAAGCTAATTAACCTAACAGTAATGTTTTGGGACTGTGGGAGGAAGCCAGAGTACCCAGAGAGAACCCATGCATACTCAAGGAGAACATGCAAACTCCATGCAGAAAGACCCTGGGCCAGGAATCGAACCCAGAACCTTCTTGCTGCAAGGCAGCAGTGCTACCCACTGCGACAATGAGCAGCCCACACCTTTTTTCTTCAATGAGGACAGTAAGCATTTGAACACACTGCTATTTTGCAAGGTTTCTCACTTAGACATCATGACTTCTAAGCAAGACTTCTGTTGGTTCACCTCAGCAAGAAAACAAGTAGCTGGAGTTGGACTTGATGCCATCATACATCTGCTTCACCAAACCCACTGTCAATTAGACAAGACAGAATTGTTAGCATCACAGTTCATCCTGACTTACTTTGTGAGAAACTTCAGAAGACTCAGGTGGAGGCATCAAAGATGTCTGGACCAAAGACTACCTGACAAACAAACTACAGTTTGTCAGACTACAGGGGCAGTTGTCTAATCAAGTAGCCAGCAGCACAGGAGCACCACAGGGAACGGTACTCTCTCCATTCTTTTTTATTCTGTACACCTCTGTCTTCCAGTACCAGACAGACTCCTATCATCTGCAGAAATACTGATGACTCTGCAGTCATTGGGTGCATCAAAGATGGACATGAAGCTGAGTACACAGAGCTGGTGAACCCCTTTGTGGAATGGTGTGGAAACAATCATCTGATCCTTAATGTAAACAAAACAAGGGAGATGTTTGTAACTTTCAGAAGAAACAGGAACAAGTTGAAATCTATTAACATCATGGGAGTAGAAGTGGAGGTGGGTGAGGAGTATAAATGCCTTGGTATTCACTTGGACAATAAACTAGACTGGAGACACAACTGTGAAGCCGTCTACAAGAAGGGACCTGCTCTGGTCCTTCTGAGTTTGCAGCAAATTGCTACATATCTCCTATAAGTCTGTTGTGGAGAGTGTGATCTCTTTTTTGATCATCTGCTGGGGTAACAGTATTAGAGAAAAATACTTATAAAGCTCAACAAGCTAATTAGGAAGGCCAACTCTGTTCCAGGAAGCCCCTTTATAACCTTTATTTCACAAAGAAGAAATTTTCATAAAGTGAAAAATATTATGGAGAACAGTGAGCATCCTCTACAATATGTTTTTAAACAGCAACCTTTTAAAACAACATAGTGTCTTTAATAAGATGCTTCTCCAGACCTGGTGCAAGACAAACCGCTACACAAGATCCTTCCTGCTTACAGTTATTGCCTATGATACCAGTTTAAAAAATAACATATGAGTTAGGGCAATATTTAATTTCCCTTTGGGGTTAATAAAGTAGTTTTTAATTGAATTGAATCAGTCACCACCCCCTGCTGAGAAGCCAACCCTGGTACAGTAATTGGCAGATCGATAGCCATAATTGTGGCCTTAGAAGCACCAGGGACCATCAGCATATGTTTGCCGGGGGTCAGCATGGTTGGCAAATCCAACCTGAAACCCTCCCTCATCTTGACAGTGGTGACATGTTTAGCCATATCTTGAAATTCAACCTCTGCTTGCCTATGTCTGGAAAATTATATGGACTACTTTGATAACTGGCAGACTTTTGGGGAAAACCTGGTCTGATTCAGAGAGACAGCATGCATCCCACTTTGGATGATGCAGCTCTTCTTTCTAGGAATCTATCCAAAGTTGTTAGTCCTCTAAAACCCTTAGAGCTTAGAGGTGTTGACCAGGAAGCAGAGTTGTGGTTTAACACACCTCTTTGCAGCTTCACTGCTGTTACCTACTGATTACCCTGTCCAGACAGAGTCTGTCCAAGGACAAAATCAAATAAATTCCTTGAGGTAATTAAAGTTTCATATCCCAATAAATTCTGGGCAAGGAGGAGTATCAACCAACTTTCAGTCTGCCTTTTTGATTATACATTTATAAGTTAAGAACCACAATTAATAATTATAATAAAAACAGCCAGAATCTGGTTAGGTTAGGCCAACTATAAGATTTATTTTTGACAAAAAATATTTAGTCACATCCGTTTATTACATTTAGGCTTCCTAATCTCAATAGGGTTTTCAGAGTATCTTGGATCGTCAGAAACAGCACCCATTTTTGACCCACGTGAAGTAATCTATATCTATTATTTTAAATGTATATCAAATGTTACATATACTATGGAATGGTTGTTATACATAGTTATTATCATATCTTTACTATAATGCCCACAACTCTTTTTTTTTGTATTGGAATAGGTTCCACTGACCTGCTGATGACCAGGGATGGCGTGGGTCCAGCATCTTGTTCTCTTCAGATCCGAGAGCGATACTCCAGGGAGTCTGATCAGCTGTTAAACCAGTTATTATGGGTTTGGTGAGCCTTAAAAACCATTCCCTCCTAAGTCTCCCATTTTCAACATCCTCCAGCAGAGCAGCCTCCATGGCACACCATTATGCGCAGGTGTCACAGTGGTATTAAAATGTTTGAAACAATCAGTGTGAATGCCTCGCAACTGGTCAAATGTGTGTATTGATCTGTTGCACAATTCACCCTGTTGAGAGAGAAGCAGGATGGTAAGAAAGCGTTTGATTATTCTGTGTATTTTTATTAAAAAGTTCAGCTGCTTATTATAATGTTGATCTATGATTAATGTTTATCTACAGTGATTTCAAACATCTGAGAGTGCTTAATCTGGCTTTAGTGCGCCACCTCACCGCCTACGTCGCTATTTCCTTCTTTCCTCCAAAATGTGTGTAAGCATTTGTCTAATTTACTGTGAAGGGCTGCATGTTTCGACACCAAAATTTGGATAGATTACAACCTTTGCTGGAAAATGACAGAGACCTCATTTTGAATTTAGGCAAGCTTGACAAATGAGACTCCTTTGCCAGAATATATACAACTTTATCATTTATTGAAATTTGAAAATTTTTCACATTGTTGCAAATCTTCTGAGGTCTCATTTTACAAAGCTTGAATACGCACAAATCAACATCTGGTGCCTCCTGAGGGGGAAAGAAATGCTTTGCCAACACTGATTTCAGTGGGAGAATTTCCTTGGTTCCTGACTACCTTCCTTGGTTTGTTCCTTCCTTGGTTCCTTCCTTCCCTTCTTCTTTCCTCCTTTCCTTGGTTGTAATACATGGAGCATTGAATTCTACTCGGTACGAAAAAAAAATAAAAAATGCTGCTTTCCAGTAGCCTATAATTTTGGTACCATAAGCCCCATAAAATTTGGGTTATGAAACATTATACTAAGCACACAAGCAAACTCAACTCTGACTCTCTCAAAATAAGTAGAAGTATCAAAACTTGTACCCTAGTGTTGACTGCAGTCTAATTTAAAAGCCAGGGTATGACTGATTATGCTTTAAAACTCCCAAGGGCTTCATTAGATCAAACTTCAGAAGAGTACGTAACCTAAAATCCACTAAACCAACGTAAAACATTTTTAACTTATAATGACGACATTAAACGTTTACAATTTTAAATCATCAAATGAAAACTGCACTTGGTAATTATTCTATTCTATTATTTTCCTTGCTTGGTAATGAAATTTGTTTGATGTTCAGGAACAAAGTGTAAAAACGGAATGAGAACAGCAAAAAAAGCTATTTAAATTAAGGCTGAAACAATCCGATTAATCGTGATTAATCCATTATTGAAAACTAATTTAGCAAACGATCAATCTCTTGTAGAAAAAAAATTTATCAACATTTTGCATTCAAGATAAAAAATAAAACGTTTCCATCTGCCAATATTCTCTATCCAGAACTCCTCAAGGGGAAAAGTTTGAGTTTCCCCTGGTTTAATTTCTTAAAAAGTCTTATTTAAGGAATCTTCAGCTATCTAATTATTAATCGATTAATCGAAAAACAATGACAGATTAATAGATTGCCAAAGTAATCGTTAGTTGCAGCCTAAGTACAAATATTATTTTAACTCCACTGTTTCTATAGCATTCTATTAACTATGCAGACAGTTTAAATAAATAACATAGATAATTCACATTCAAAGTCAAGCTTACACAATAAGAATAAAACAAAAAACACAAAAACAAATTCATCTAAATCATGACTTGAAATTTTCTTACTTTTTTTTATTATTATTCCTTTTTTTTTTGAAAATGTAACAATCAGGAAAATAAACTGCAAGAAAATCTCTCCCAAGCCAGTTCTCTCTTAAACCACATTTTATTTCTCAATTTTGGCCTCTGTAGAAAATAAAAGAAAACCACAGCCAGTGACGTGATTAGCCTAAGCATTGCAGTAATGAGGAGAGAAAAGAAAGTGGCAGTAGCTGGTACTTTAAAGTGTCAAATTCTTTGTAGCAATGACTAGTTTATGATGCTGATGTCGAGCATCACACTCAATGAGGCTTTTGTCCTGGGCCGAGACCAGGGCAGTGGGAAAACTGCCCACTCTTAGTCGGCAGGCCCATCCATCTTTCCATGAGGCCTCGCAGTCCCCTTTGCACCAAAACTCTTGTGTATTAAAGATCTTGCGGGTTAATGCGCTGGAAAATTGGCTTGCATTTTTATTTAGTGGAGGCCAGCTAAATGAAAGAAAAACAGCTCACAGAGGGTAGGAAAGAAGGAGAGAAAGGGAGGAAAAAAAATATCTGGGGAATGATTGCAGAAGAGGGACGGGCCATCAATGCTTGTTTCCTGTGACTTGGATAAAGAAGAACCCTGTGTCTGACATGCCAGAGATGATATTGTGCTTGGGCCTAAGGTTACCCCATTCATTTATCATCAGAGGTTTTTACTGCTGAAGTATTGACCCATGTCTGACATCTGTAAAAGGACATTAGAAATGACTCCAAACACTGGTTACAAGAAAAACATACCGTACAAATGTGCTTTTATTTGTTTTCATGTCCTCCTGCAAAGACAGCAGGATTTGTTTTTCTTTTTAGGGTTTGCATGTTTATTTGATCTGATGATAAATATAGCTCAGAGAGCCTTACTGACATACGCAGGCTGTTGTGTCAGCCACATTTGTTTTTATGAAGGAGGTTCAGTACAGAACACATCAGCACAATCAATGAGTTTGGAGTGAATGACCTACTGGACACATTTATGGGTGTGGGAGGCTAATTAGGAACCACTTCCCAGGCCTAGAAAGACAAGTCCTCCGAACAGCTGCTGGTCAGCACTGGACTCTATGCCCTGGGTCAAATAGGTGGCAGCTCGTCATGGACAGTGACACAGCTATAGGTCCAGAGAGGCCAATTTACTTAATGGCTAGCCCGGGGGTTGGGGACTCCTAGTATTTCTTTACTTGGCCACTTGTAGATGACAGTGCAAGCCAAAATGATCCATTTTACTGCAGCCTGTCTTGCAGAAAAGGTAAAAAAACATAGCACTTTCTCTACAAAATCTAAAAAGCATATTTATAAGTGCAGTTAGTTGATGAAAGACTGTTTACTTTTATCTAATGTGGCATTAGCCATTTTAATTTCTAAATGGACCACAACAGATAAAGGTAGAGACATATTGTCAAAGGGGCTTAATGTCAAGTATGATCAGCGACTTCAGCAATCTTAGCTGTAGAGCTTTTCCTTTTTTTGTCAGGATTATGCCCCTGAGGGTCAGAATAGTTTGGTCCCAGATGTCTCTTGACAAACAGATGTTACAGTAACACAGGCAGGAAATCATGCCCAAACAGCACCTCTGACCCTGTGTGACAGCTGATCCACTGTCACGTCTTTTAAAATAGGCTCTCAAATTCTATAAATTACCAGATTTTCCCACCAAGTCCATCCATTCATTTAGTCTGGCTCCAGCCATTTTGCACTGTGGACCTTGCAGTCAGCTAATAGTGATTGCACAGTTGCTGAAAATCTGTCCCCTTGGGTTCAAGGAGGTCAAAGGGCTCACACCGGGGTCAAAGCCTGTCTTTATGTCTCTTCCTACCAAAGGCTTTGTGATGAATACAGAGCCCCAGGAAACAAAAAGCTTTCAGCAAAGACAAGCAACTTTGCTCAATACATCAGCACCTCCTCTGACCACCAGCTCACACTTTCTAATGAAAATAGTAGTAGAGTTTCAAGGGCATAAATTGAAGTAGATTGGGAAAAAAAGAGAAAAGAGAGATAATCAGTAATGATTCAATTAAAATGGCACAAAGACTCAGAAAAAAAAGTACAGTTGTGAAAAATAATTTTCTGTTATCATATTCAACTGAAATGTGAAATTGTTTTACTTAGCATATACAATACCTATAACTTGTTTTTTCCTTTTTTTCTTAGCATTTTTGTGAAGTAAACGCAGCATCATCAAGCATCATTTCTATGCTTTAAAACAACCTCACTTGTTTTACTGCTGTTTTGACCCTCTAAAAAATGTATCAGAAAACTGATAACAAATGAGGTCTCTAATCTCTTGCCTTTCCTTCTTACTCCCTTCTGAAATATGTTGCAGATTCCAGTGGTGGAAACTGACAGAGAAACTTTAAGTAAATGGCATCTAGTTAAAGGTCATATTCAGTGGGCCAAGTGGGTGAAAGGTTGAATAACTTCGAGGAAGATAGTAACCAACTCTTTAAGGGGATATCTAAAGGTCTGTGAAGTTACAGCTTCCATCTTCACTCCTTTGGAAATGTAGGTTTTATTATTACAGTACCTTAGAAAAGTATTAACAAACCCCTTTAAGAGAGCTGGCCGATACAACTTTAACTTAGGTGTTTTATTTGGTTGATATATGATAGAGCAACATAGAATAACAGAACATTGTGGGATGAGAGACAATGATACATAGTTTTAAAACTTTTATATTTATAACAATGTATAGTTAGAAAACATAATCCCAGGTTTTGAAAATGTTTACGTTCGACCTGTATAAAAGAGCCTAAGACAACTAAGGTCTCCAAATGGTCGTCAACAGAAAACCATGGGAAGAGAGTCAGAGAAGACAGAGACTCTCAGTAACTGTGGAGGAATTGTAGATATACACAACTTCGTTGGGACAATATATATATATATATATATATATATATATATATATATATATATATATATATATATATATATATATATATATAGCTGTTATTCATGCATAAAGAAAAAGTGATACATTTATTCCACAATTTATCATAAGCCATGCTAAAGAAATAGAAACTATGTGGAAGAATGTGCTGGGGTCAGATGAGACCAGCTTTATGCTCATTTGCGAGCATACAAAATTCCACTAATGCTCTAAACATGACAATATTTTGGGGAAAAAATGGAAAAGCACATGAGGATGACCAACGTTTTCTCCTACAATGGTACCATTTTGAGAATGGATTCCATGGTGTAAAGGCTCAGTTATGTTTGATATACAGTACATCCCGCGCAGAAATAAGATGCATTGACTTAACATCTACTGTTTTTATACCCAGTGCTTCTTTCATTGGCCATTCCGCCATAACTAATATGGTGGCCGTGCCTCAAACGGTAAGATTACAACAACACAAAAGATGTAAAAATAAAAAGAAAATAAAACCAACATCAAAACCAGGCTTTGTGCTTGAAAATGTGCCAGTCCCCTTTGTTGTGTAGAAAGAAAAAAATATTTTTTCTCTTATGGGGAAGCCCTGACCTGTGCAGCATAAGTGAAATCAGTAGAAATGAATGTGGACACAGAACATAATAGCCACCAAACAGTTTCAAACCCACAGAAAACAAAGACATCTGAAATGTCAATGTCACATTTCAAAGTTGTTAAATATAATATTGAGAAATACAAATGACTTACAATGGTCCTCAAACTAAGCAATAATTTTATCTCACGTTAGCAGGGAGAGTTCATGCTCTTTATTGAATTACAAAGAATGTACCACTAAATAGTTAAGGGCGAGGAAGCAACAATTTTTATCTCTAATATTTCTATGTGTAGATTGTTATTAAAAAGTTGCCATGCAGATGTGTCAACCAAAACAGGAAGAAAATATTACTTTCAATGGATCTTAGTCGCATAAGTGAGGTACTATGTTGTATTTCTTTAGTGTGTTCAAATGGTGCAGACAATCACCACATCTAAATTGTATTTTTCCATCCAATCTGACAAAACTTTTGCAAAACAGAATTTGCAAATATTTCAGTGACCAGTAATGCATCGCAGATGAACTACATTTAAATAGATACAAACATGTAAGTCCAGGAGGTAAAGTTTAATTGCACAATACTTTTCAGAATTGTTTTGTTATATAATGTTTTCAAACAATACATTATTCTAATTTCCTGCTAATGCAAAAGTGTTGGTGATTTTAGGTGATCTATCTCATATAATACATAATCACTAAGACAGCAAAAACAGCTGCAAAATAACAAAGTCTGAATCATGTTTGTGTTTCCAAACTAATTCCTGTGCTGGCTGTACTTTTTTAGATTGCTACATGTTCATGCATGAGCAGGAAATTTTTGCACCCCTAAGCCTCCATACATTTAAGTAAGTTACTAGAATTGTGGAGAATGGGAGGAACAATACTTAGCAGACAGTTTTTCCTTAAAATAATATTTGATTAATGTTTTATGGCTTGTCTGTTTATGCTTCAATGAAATTATGCAATTTGTTACTAGGCATGGTCGTTTAGCTTTAATATGTTTTTAGAAATAGCAAATCAAAACACAATCAAACTTAATTTTGCAGCAATATAATAAATTGTCATAATACCTTTATCCTACTGTCTGAGGGTAAGAAGTAAAAGAGTTTATGTTGCAAATCAAAATAAAATAATAAAATACTGCATACAATTATAAATAGTTTTTTCACAATCAAGTATTCACTTGTATATCTGAAAAATGACAGAACTAAGGGGTCATTAAATAGCATGGCATAGTGGCTGTCAGTTTATTGTTTTTACAGCTTTGAAAAATAAGGCAAGGTAAAGGTTTGCCGACGGGATCACAGTCTTAAGTTCAAATTGCAGGTGTGTAAAATGGAACATGCACTTTTCCCCTAAATTAGGCTGTGAGATCTTAGGGAGAGTGGTGGGGAAATTAGCTGAATAACTGGCTGATTCTAACCAGATGATTGCTTCAGCTGGACACCAGAGAGTTTTCATTAGGTCTCTAATTTACAAGCCTCCCTCTGCATTCCATCCCAGCGTTTAGCTGCCCCCAGGTCTTACAGATCTCCTTTGGCCTTTGCCCTTTGCAGGCGTTCCTAACAAAGCCACACACTCCAAAATACACAAGTTGTAAAATAGTAGTGTTAAACCTGACAAGAATCAATATTGGGATGCAATATTCATGCCTCTGTGTTATACATACATGCAGACTTTATGTCTGATCTTGGCCACTATGCCATATAGTCATTAAACCTGTTTTCCGTGGGAGTTTACTGCTGTGGTTGACCTAAAGTGCTTGTAAAGTTTTAAACTTTTGAGCTCTTCTTTCTGTGGAAAAACAAACAAAAAAAGTGTGTTTGCTGAATTAATTCTTTGTGATTCTGAAAAATTGTTAAATTCTAGCTCATAATTGATAAAAGTTATTACACACCACATAAATATTCTGTCCTAATTAATTTCTAAGCAGTAAAATATTGCATTAGCTTTTTTCTAGTACTTGTCACTTCTTTAGAAACAATAAGATCACCACGGTTATTCTAATAATTGTTGAGTTGTCAACTTCCAACCACTGTTTGGATAATGGAGAAATGTATATAGACTTTTACAATTAGTTTCAAATGTCAAGATTTTTAATACACCCAAAGAAATTTTTTGTCATCAAAAATAAAATTGTGGCATAATCCGGAACTATGCTGTTTGTAAACACCGCAGAGGATGGAGGCAGGCCATGTGCCACTGCTAATAATGTTGTCTGAAGGGGAGAGAAGACTACAGGAGGCCCCATGCTGCTGCTTAACTCTCTTTTAGCTGGCAGGTCATGTGTGATTAAGAGGTTTGTGTTACCTGCAGGCCTGCTGAGGAAGTTTTCCCTGGAGAAGAGTTTGTCCCTTCTACCTAATCAGAAATGGCCCTGAATGGAAGTAACACTACTTACCAGTAGTTTTATCATGTTTCTTTGCTTCTCCAGGGAACTCACTCAGGTGTCATTTTTAATTTAGAAATCAGGCCGGTCACTTTAATTAACACTGGTCATAGTATGTGTTTAACTTGAATGGATTTTTTTTGTTACATTAATTATTTAGGCAATGTAAAGGTCAGAATGATAGTGCTTTGAAGTAAAAAAAAATAAAAATATATATATATATATATATAATAAATGCAAATATTACTTGTAGATACAATTATTTAAAAAGAAAACACACAAAGAGTATGTATGTAATTACTATCTCAGAATTGCATCAACAATATAAACCTGCCAATGGATTTCAATTTAACATCCCAAAAATGTCCACTTTCTATGTTTTTGATTGGCCAAGGATGATAAATAGACTTCAAATTGCCCCTGAAATTGTGAGCAATAGTGATTACAACTGACCTCACGCTGTGTTTGTGAGTCGTTGAGCGCTGGTGGAGATAGGGTGACAAAAGGGGATAGCTGAGGCAGAAGTTGGATAAAATGGTACGTTTGGGTTAAAAAGGATAAAAACGCCTTTTTTTGGTCTGAAGACATTAATGTCATTTTTAACTCTGAAAAATAAGCTCTGTGGTAGCATTATGGCATTTAGAAATAGTTTGTAAAAGAACTGGCGTTGCTTCCTGTGAAGAGAACCAGTTCCTAAACCGAGAGTAACTCCTGGCCATTTGATGAGTAATTTTAGGTTCAGCCTCTGAGTCAACTGTGTAAATGCAACTGTGAAACTATTCAATCAGTTGGAAATAGATGTTCTTCCATCTGTTATGTACAATTAACTTTTCTATAGAAAAAAACAGTATTTTGCAAAACAGATTTTGAAATTTTTAAAATTACTTAGTATTTATTTGTAAAGCAATATAAATGTATTAATTTAAATTACATAAACATCGACCGAAAATGCTATATATGGCTCTTTTAATCCCTAATTCACAACCAAGATTTTACTTTTAATTTACTATTAATTCAATGAAAATGAAAGGAACTAGCAAGGACTATTCAGAAGAAGATCTCTATGGCCACCAAAGTTGAGGCTATCATTATTCTAGCAGCTACCTTATATCATAACCCTCTCTAGGCAATGCCAGCTATGCATTTCCTCTACGGTTAGCAGCTTATAAGAATGAATTTGTGGAAAAACATGCAGGAATTTACCCAAAAATTATTTGACCAAAGGTGATCTTTTGCTGAATGTCCCAGGAATATAATTGTTATCTTAAACATAAAAAAAAAGGATTGGCTTTAAAATAAACCTTGGAAGACCCCCCATCTTTTGCTCTGTAACTTTTGTAATTATGATTGAAAACTCCTTGGGATTCCCTAGTAAGTCTGAAACCATTCAGGAGTCAATAAAATGCTGTGTGACACCTAGAATAATAAATACTTTCTACAAAAGTAGTATTGTGACCTATAAAAGGCAGATCACACTACTCCCTTGTTATCCACATACATAGTGATGTCATTTTCAACAGCAGTGGTCCTGTCTGAAGCCTGACTGTGTTTGCTGTAAAACATTATAACAAATAAAATTTTTAACTGACTTGTTATTTCAGATTTCTATAGAGCCCTATAAGGAGGCTGTGAATAATCCATATCTTACCTTGATGAAATATCTTTCCAAGTTACCTTTGATTTCCTGAAACTCCTGACTGCATATGTAAGCCACCAATAAAGAGAATTTGGGGCTACTTAAAGTCATAGGGAAACGGCTTTTCCGACCGTGGCATTTCCGAATACTCCCAAGTGGTGCCCGACTTTACACGAGTGAATAAAGTGAATGTGATTGGTCGTTTATTAAAGGGACGGGATTGTTTTCGCGGAAGGTTCGTGAGCTAGTTTGGTTGTGACCAGTTTGTCGGAAGGATCTAGCTAACCAGTTAGCAACTTAGTGCAAGTAGGTTCCCATTGGGAAATTACATTGGGATCTAGTAGTACTAAATACATTACTTAGAAACAACACTGTCAAGGAACGCTATGGACAGGAGAAACACGCAATAGGTGGACAGTTTTGTGTCGGAGGTCGTGGATGTGTCTCCTCCGTCATACATTTTTTATGTAGAGGAGGAAAGTGGGAACGAAATTCTTGTGGAAGAGGACGCCAGGGTGGCTGAAGTTTAGTTTGGTGCAGAAGGCTTACAGCCGTACATGTTTGAGCCCTTGCCTTGCAACGCTGCCAGTTCTGTTAGCTCTACGCCTGCCGAAGACACAGACGTCCAGCCCCGTGAACACCCTGTGAACACTTCTTATTTCAGCTGTTGGGTATATTAGCTGCGACATATGAATCAAGATGCTATGACCGAAAAAATATGATTGACAGATTACCGTTGATGTATGATTGGCCCGAATTTAGGTGTACAAGATGACGTATAACTAACTGGTGTGCATAAAATAACGGAAAAAACCCCACAGATTTTTCAAACTGGATGTTTTTAAAAAATAGACATTTTCTAACTTTTTGGACAATATTGTCTGATTAAGAGTACATTTATATACATGTTTAAGCCAGAATGATTTTACATTTAAATATGACTTCCCTATGACTTTAAAAATATTTTACGCTTTGTTATTTTATAAACCAATTGACCACAATATATTATGATTAGATGGTTAGTTATAAATAGAATTTAATATTCAGCTTTTACCCACTGTTATTTACCGGTTACAGGTATAAATAGAGTAGTGTTCAGTTTAATTTCATTCAAAGGTACATTTCAAGTTAACTGATTCTTTTTTCTTTCTATACGTATAACTAAATCTGATTGCATACAAAGTTTCGATTTTTTTCTGGAAGATGATTACATCCTACTGGGGTATTAGCTGTTATTTTTGTGTTATATGCTTTGTCTTTGCTCATTCTGTTAGTACAGTTAATAAAGCCCTTTGTGTATATCAACATTAACGGAAGTATGACACTGCAAGTGTGCACATGGGATAAACAAGGAAGAAGCTAACAGCTAGCCAGTAGCATCTCCCAGCAAATCGTGGAAACAGTTAAGAAATATCCACGATCCAGGTGTGGAAAAAAAAACCCAGAAAAAAAACAAAAAAAAACACGTATGTAATAAGACTGGAATCAGAATACAGGTTGGTTTTC
This sequence comes from Cyprinodon variegatus, assembly GCF_000732505.1. NCBI lineage: Eukaryota > Metazoa > Chordata > Actinopteri > Cyprinodontiformes > Cyprinodontidae > Cyprinodon > Cyprinodon variegatus. The sequence continues at coordinate 671,319 of NW_015150630.1, read as the reverse complement.
AATTTAGCGAATGTGCAGATGGGGCTGCAGCATTGGTGGACAACAGTAAATGTCTTTAAAAATAATCTGATAATAGTAGTAGCAATGCTATTCTCAGTCTATACAGTCTTAAGTAGAAATGGCATTTTTAAATAAATCAATTGATTATTTGGTTAGATGCTGTGCTCCTATTTGCATTAGTAATGAATGGAAACTTGGGTTCTGCTTGAAGTTTTGATGTGAGTCTCTGAAATTCAGAACAGGTTTATTTAAATAATATCAGTAGGTCATCGATTGGCTGTATTACCGAGAGGCCTTACAAGATGGTTGTGCACTATTTAGGCTGCTTTCCCACTGAAAATAGCAGGTAAACGTGGGGATTTCAAATATAGGTTTAAACTGTTGACATTTTGCTTCCTTCCAATTGGCAAAAAAGCTGGGACTGACACCCTGCTGGGAAGCTGCATGGCCTCTGTCATAACACCACTGTGTGTCTGGTCATGGCATCACACTTGGTTAGCATTGATGATGTCACCACTGCTACAGAAATCAGAAACGTAAACGATGGAGAGCAATATGGAAGGGAGCCAAAGTGTAGTAAGTGTGCTTTATTCTTTGATTCTTTTGTCCGTCCGAATCTCTCTTTCCAGTGCTGTGATGTGTTTATGCATGCAGAGTAGTTTTGGCTTGTTAAATCAGGAGCGAATTTGGGCCGTAAAGCAAATTTGCGTGATGTTGTGACGTACAACTTCGCAGACCTGGGTCAACCTGGTTCTATTTTACCCACTGTACGTCGATCAGAGCCAAGCAGTTTGAAGGCTATTTTAACTCGGTTGCTTGTCCAGTGATTTGA
>NW_015150630.1:649761-669478 GCF_000732505.1 Cyprinodon variegatus | reverse complement strand
GTCTTTTGATGTCAGCTCATCACACACGGTGCTGGTGTTCTAATTATGCTTGGTGTTTATGACCTTTTTCATCTTGATCAAATAATTTTTGGTCCTCTTATTTATAGACATCTAACATGAGTATTCACATTTTATTTGTTTTATTTCTATCACAAATACCGTTTGGGTCAGTTTTTATGCATTTGAAATTGAATATAATTGACCAAATCCCAAATATCAACATGGCTATGAGTGTAGATATCCACTGATGTCTATGTAAGAAGATGTCTGAACATATTTGGATCAGTCATTAGCAACTTATGATCTTTTTTGTTTTTTTTGCCTTTCATAAAAAAAATTGAGAACTTGAGCAAATTACCAACTGTAGATAAAGCCTGGTTTGCATTTCAAAAATATCACACTGATTTCTACCCTGATCTTTCCCTTTCCAGCGTTCCAATTATCTTGATGAAGACCACTTGGATCTCAAATCAGGGATATCCAAGCTATTGGACTTACTTGGCCTAATATCCCAGGACATGCGTGTTCTCCACACAGTACAATAAGCACAGATGGGTATGCCTGTGAAATGTGACATGTAGTCGTTCAGAAAGCCTTACCCTTGGAAAAATAAACACATAAGTTCACCATTTTAACCAGTAGAACCCCTGCTTGTGCTGTCTCCTCTTCTTTACCTACCTGAACTCTCTGTGGATTCCTGGAACCCTGGACCTGTCTGTTTCTGTTCTGTTCAGAACTCCTGAACAGGTTACGGACTCCATGATCTCTGCACCTACCTGTTCAGAACTGTTTCCCTCGGATTTCTGCTCATTCACTGGGGCTGCAGCATCTGGTTCACTCTGGGTGGCTCCCGCCGCATTTCAGATTATCATGGTCACTTCCTTGTGTTTCTCCCCAACCAGAGTGCCAGTGATGGGCGGTTCCCCCGCCTCCCCCCGCTGCAGATCCACAACTCCGCATTCTGTTCTGATTTTAATAAACTTATTGAATCTCACCACTGTCTGTCTCACTTCGAATATTGAATCCTAAGTTCTGAGTTTATTACACCTGAAGTATAACAAACGCATCTTACTCATTGGCGATGTTTATATGTTCTAAACACACGTCGGATTTTGAGAGGTTTGTGAGATTTCTGATTTGACTGAAGAATTTTCCAGACTGGTATCTGTTTATGTCTGGTGTTGTACTTGCCCCTTGGCTGTGGGGTACAAACAGTGTAGGACTAATCCTGTTATATATATATAATTTTTTATGGTCATGTGCAGAGTTTGAAATCTTGCCATGTGAACCTGGCATAATGCTAAAAAAGGATTTTATGCAATGGCCTTTATTTTACTAATTTATTAAACACAAATATATTGTTTTAAACTTCATATCTAAAATATTTCCTTTTTTCCACCTTTTTCACCTTTATCAGGTACGATGATTCCCTATATTTGGATATTAAACCGGCTAAAAGAACTTAAATCCTCCTTTTTTTTCCTTTTTTTTTTTCGAATTTAAGCCTTTCTAACAATTTTTTTCTGTTATATGTTCAGCGATGAATCTCTTTAGAAAAGGAGATTTAAAAGGAAAAACACTTAACTATTACTTTCACCCTTCAACTAGACCTCCAAAGAGTCCTGTGCTTCAACTCAAGAGAATCAAGGAGATAACAAATATTTTCAGCATGTTGAGCTGTTGTGGTGCTTTGAGTGGGAGATGCAGAACCAGGGGAGAACTGAAGAGAACAGGGCTGCAAGTTCCGCCAGCTGCACCCTGTCTTTGAGGAGGCGATGAAGAGCTGCTCATTGAGGTTGGCAAACGCCACCTCGTAAACTTTCCCCTGTCTCTCCCTTTGATTTCCTTGGACATCTGCCTGGCCCTCCCATCAGGAATGTAAAGCAGCTGCTTGCTGCAAGTGTCTTCGCCATGTGAACCCAGGCCTGTGCACGGGTCCTGGCTTAATGAATTGAGCCAATTCAAACTGAGTCGCCTGGGACACCAGGCTCTGGTGCATAACTCTGCTCCTAGGATGACAAGCAAGCTCAGTGAAGGAGGCTGGGAAATGTATATTATAGAGGTTAACCATTTGCCCCCGTACTGTAATTGGCTTAGATTGTCTAGCGACTGGATTTGCAGGGGCAGAACCTGCACCACGCTGTAGTGCAAAAGTTCATCTGAAACCGACACGATTGTGTGATCCTGTGTGTGTGTATGTGTGTGTGTTTGCCTGATAAAGAGAGAATGTGTAAACAAAGTGAAGCACGTGGACACACAGCAGATACACAGTAAAAACAGGAAAGTGCATGACGCTTATTCATCTTGTTTAAAAGTGTCTGTAAAACTGCAATGTCTTGTAGTTGTTGCTACACACATGTGCAACACCACCAGTAAGAGTTGTGAAAGTCTGAAATGCTATACAATGTTTACTATAAACGAAACTAAAAATCAATGTTTAATCAATTGAAGCACCATAAGAGGTTTTGTTATGAGACAGTTAATCTTAATGGATTTTATTAGAAAATTTCTCAAGCCATAATTAAGTCAGTTATACTCATCTTTTTCCAGTAAGCCAATAAACAGTTTTACAGTTATGTGAGGAGTAATGAAACGCCATGTTACAAAAACTCAAAAAACAAACGCATAAACATAAAGTGGCGTTACAGAAAAAGCACACATAATTAGCATTTTCCCATGTGATTCTATTTCCTAACTGTGATTAGAAAAAAGCAATTGGAAATAAAGTAACACAGTGTTTAAAATATAAACAAAATTAGTTTCAGCGGGTCGAAAAATTAGCATTTGTTCAGTAACACATTCAGGTGAACATTTATTATGGGAAATCTTTTTCCAAGTGTTTAAACTGGTTTGTCTTCACAATCAAAACATGTTTCCATATTAGAACAAAATATTGTATACTGTGGAAAACTATCTAACATAATGAAGATATTCCTTAACAATATAATTTCTGTTTTTAAAATCTGGTAAAATGTTTTAGATGTGGAACTATTCACAACATTTTTCAAGCCGCTTGATATAATACCATACTGTATGTGAAAAATATCTCCAATGGTTCTTCACAAAATTATTTTAAGCTGGGGCTGCTCAGTGGAGGAGTGGGTAGCACTGCTGCCTTGCAGCAAGAAGATATTGGGTTTGATTCCTGGCCCAGGGTCTTTCTGCATGGAGTTTACATGTTCTCCCAGTGCAGGTGTGAGTTCTCTCCAGGTACTCCAGCTTCCTCCCACAGTCCAAAAGAATGACTGTTAGGTTAATTGGCTTCTCTAAATTCTCCTTAGGCTGTGAGTGTGTGCATGAATTGTTGTTTGTCTTTTGTTGCCCTGTGACGGACTGGCGACCTGTCCGAGGTTTACCCTGCTTCTTGCCTGTAGACAGCTGGAGATAGGCACCAGCACCCCTCGCGACCACGCTTGGGATAAGCGTGATGGTAAATGCATTGATCGATGGATGGATTTCAAGTTGTGAAATATTGTTTAAGTTTATATATGGATGGTTTCCAGCTCCAGTTTTAAATGCTGCTCCCCAATAAACAAGATTACAAACTTTTGGCTGAGAATATGCCATTTTAGGACAAAGTAAGAATCTAAATCCAAAGCCATGTTTGCAAAGTTCTATGTTCGTTTTTACAGAACATGATTGGTCCATCGTAGTATCTTAAGGGTCCCATAGAGTAAGGCACCATAATAAACCATGCAGGCTCCCCACACAGTGTCCACAGTATTAGCATTTCTTGTGACCATTCTAACATTTACCATATTATTTTCTGTTGTGAAATTGTGGAACATGGTAAAAGAGTTATTTTTTCTTGTAGCTTTATAAGAAAAAAAGAAAAGACGTTGTGGCAGAGGTTGCTTGGAGCAGTGTGTCACTGCCAGCTTTAGCACATCAGTGGTGTCCTAAATAATGCTTAGTGTAACATACTAAACAGTTGGACACAAAATATTTTCCCTGCCACAATACAGGCTTGACATGCTTACTGTGGAGTCAAGTACATCCGACTTTTCGGAGCCTTTAGACCCTCAGACCCAGACTATTTTTTTTGACACCCTATTTATGTGGTTTTCCGAAAACAAACAACCTAGCATTTTAAATCTAGAGTGAAGAGTTGAAAAGAAGAGTAAAAGACAACATGATGTAATTCTAAATCATGTAAATAAATATGGATGCAGCCCATGTTAAGATCTTTGTATCAATTCTAAAGTTTAGCAATCAGACTTAACCAATTTATCACAGGTGTGTGACTACTCAGAATTTGGTCACTTTCAAAAACATATCTGGTCTGGCCACATATGACAATGGGCTGGGGCTGGGTTTAAAAAGAAAAATTGCTGTTCAGAATGTAATGAAATACTGTTATTTGGGTCACATATGGGCAGAAAAGTCAGATTTGGGCCATTTTTGCTCTCACTGATAACATAGTCACAGATGCTTGTTTGTACAGTGGGAATTGCATCATGTCTTCACAATCCCAAGGGTCTCATGAGTGATGGCTGTGGCTTAGTAGCGAGAGTAGTCATCTGGTAAACTGCAGGTTGTGAGTTGGATTGTTGATCTGTGTACAGTATGAACATGTGCATTTGTGAATACTGCAGCATGAAGGAGATTTGTATTTTCAAAGTGCTTCAATAGCTGTCATTACAGTACAGTTTTATGCATTTAATTGAATTGAATTCATCATTTTGCAAAGGAAATGCCTGTGTTTTTCCTTTATAAACGTATGTAAAATTCTGAGTGAAGAAACACATTTTAGACACTTTCTGCAAGGTTCACCCAGTCTTAATGGCAGATATTAAGAAGTGTCCCTTTTGAAGAAAAGCCTGCGACCATCACTGAGGGACATCACTGAGGGTAGGGGGCTGGGTGGCATTAGGAAGATTCAGATAAATTGAAATAAAGAGTGCTGGGAAACTGGCTTGTTTCAGGAATTTTCCAAGAGCTTTTTCGGAAACTAAAAAGCTTGCTGACAACTTTTAAAAGAAGCATTTAATCATCTTGTTTAAACTGTTTTTTCAAGGAAATGTGTCTAAATACTGTTGAGTCTTCTGTGTTCATTTGTTTTTACTCTTTTTTTCCCTTCCTGTGTATTCCTATGTGACCGTCTACGCATTGCAGTGAGGGGAACTCCATGAGCCATGATGAGTTGTTTAAAGTCTAATCAAAAACTAACAAGTCCCTGGTTATTTGTTTCTGCCTCAATACTTGAGAGTTCCCAGATGTTGTTGAAGGCAGGGAGTAGATTGTTTATACAGCGGCGAATCTCTTCCAAACACACACATTTTATCAGCTTTCGTGGCTATCTATCAAGGGAGGCACAAGTTACAGTTTTTCTGCAGCCAGGCAAGCACAAAAGCCCTTCAGCAGCAAATTACAACTCCCACCCCACCTGCTGAAGCCAGCGTGCTGGCGGCGCAATGTTCAGACGGTAACCTGCCTCCGATCGATCGGTTGTTGTTGCAGCTGTGCTCTGGGTTGATGGTTTATTTAAGCAGCTCCACATGCTTGTTGAGGGGAAGGCAGCTGAATACATAAAACAGCTCTCAGAACCACTTTGTGGTCCAGCTAAGAGTAAATGGAATAATAAAAACCAAATGGTTTCATTCCATGTTGTGGGATCATAAATCCAGGAAGTTGTTTTTAGCATTATGATCTAAAGTGTGCAACATTTGAAGTTATGTGGGATGGGAATTAAAGGTATCCATCCAGGTAGAGCCACATAATTGTCATAATTTCATCTGTTTCAACATCAGTAGCGACGTTGAAAGAAATACCTCTAAACAAATGATGTGAATCAATTTATGTGCCCTAATACAGTTAATTAGAGACAAGTATTTCAAGGTTTTTTCCAACAAAAATGAAATCAGACAAAAAGAAAACTTCAGCGTCACCCATGCTTCACTCTCTGTAGTTTTGGGACCTCTGTTTAGTCAGCTAGACTTCAAGGTCAGCCTTGACTCTCTTCAGAGAGGTCAGTGACATCCCATGTCCATTCACACTGTTTCCTTCCCTTCAACCAGAGGAGAGGATGTATCCCTAACTTCCTGCTGTGATACACACAGACAGGAAATTAGTAATTTGCTGTGCCTGACATTTTAACTTTTCAAAGCTGATCTTCTTTACCTTCTATCTGCAAAGTTCTGTATTTTCTTTATAACATATTAGTATAAATGTATTTTCCAGAATTAATAGATATTGCATAATTAGTTATTTAATAGTTCTCTTGGTTGATAAATACCTTCCTGCAATATGCTAGCTTCAAAAAGACAAAATCAGACACTTTATTTGCTACTTTTCAAGTCTTAGTGTCACAATCTTTATTTTCCTTTTTTTTGAAATGGCAACATTTTTATAGTTTTTTAAGCATATATTATTTTACAAAAATGAGTGTACCATGTGAATGTATTCACCCTGTTTACTCTAATAGAGTACACATACATGCAATTTAACCTAAGAATAAGTTCAGCAGCTTCTTTGAGGCCTCAAAGGTTTGTTTGGAAGCACTGAGATGACTTAAAAACACAGGAGACCGGTGTGTAGTAAAAATATGAAGCATTCTGAAGTATTTTGGTCAAAAATCAAAATCCCCCAAAAGTTAAACCAAAGCATAAAGAACGGAGGCAGGGGTCAAGATCTGTTTTTTTTTTTTTTTGTGTGTGTGTAATCATTAAATGTCAATATCTATAGGTTTATGTTTGTTGCTGGGACCACAGTCAGCATTCATTTATCCCTGCTGAGAAAAGATACACATATGTATCTGGTTGATGTGGATTTGGTGTTCAGATTAAAAATAATGAAAATAGATGCTTTAGACATGTTAACTGTTATCATTAAAAAGAAGGGGTAAAAATGGGTAAAAACTGATTTTCTTTTTTTTTTTTTTTTACCTTGTCAGTCATCTTTAAAGGTTCTGCAGAGATCTGCTCAGGTTGGATATTGTTAAATAAAAAAAAATGAATAAAAATTTGTCAAGGGAATAGTAACAATAAAAATGTCATGGTTTAAAGTAAGTCATGTGGGCGTGCAGGTAGTGCAGTGGTTAGCTTGCACGATCAATGTACGGAGGCCTTACTCCTCCACGCGGGTTTGAATCCGACCTATGGTCCTTTGCCATGGCTCTCCTCTCTCATACCCTCTTTCCTGTCAGACAAACGAGCCGCTAGTGCTGTAAAAAAAAAAAAAAAAAAAGTAAGCCGTGTACAAATTAAGATTTTAGCCTACCACTACCTATGCAATGAATAAAGCAGTGCTGTTTAATCCATGACAGAATAGTAACACTGCAACCCACCCTGCATTTACTATCGCCATGGGGGAAAAGGCAGCAGAAATCTGCAGGTAAAATAATCAATGGATACTTGCTGCAGAACCATTGGCAAACCATGGGCAGAGTTGAAGTAGCTTCAACCCTGCATGACCAGCCTCCCTGTCCTTTCTCTAACTTTAATCAAATCAGCAGTGCAGCCCCTTAGTCTAACATTTAGCCACCAGGCTAAAACTTATAGATGATAACTTACAATAGCTTGTCTAACACATTAACTATTAACCAGTCTGTATGGTTCATTCGGTTGGTCTTTCGCCAAATATGGATAACAACTACCGGTAGTTATACAACCGTTAGTGTAAGCCTAGTCATGTCTTTCGAGAGGCTAAACTACAGTGCAAATGTAAAATATTGATGGTCAAATGCCCTTGAACCACGCTGCCAATGTTTATTTGGGCAGAGTTTGGGCAGGGTTGGGCAGAGTTGATGCTGGGTTGGCAGGAGGTGGTTGTACAAGTTAAAGGTGCTTCAGCTCTACCCAGATTGTTTTACACTGAGCCTCCTCTTACTTCACTGCTGTTCTACAATCAATTGTTTTGAATGTTTGCCATGAGGAAAGTAAAAGGGGATTTCCCTTCAAAAACGTACTAAAACCCTACTCCAAAAGACTTGCACATTTAAAAGTAATCGTTTGTGACTGTATGCAAATGGTGATCACATTTTTTTCTATTTAAATATCAGTTTTAACAGAGGATTTTTCTTTCTTTACACTTAACAACTATGTCCTGTATTTGGTTTGTTTGTTAAAAAAATACAATAAGCATAAATTAATTGCTGTATCAAGACGAAATATGAAAAGGTTTGAGCAGAAATAAAAAATTTCAATGGTAAAAGGTAAGACTGAAGAAAGTTTACATCAGGCATCCCCAAAGTTGGACCTCGAAGGCCTCTGTCCTACAGGTTTTAGAAGTTTCCCTGCTGTAGCACAGCTAATTATGATGACTGCATTTTAGCAAAAGCCTATTAAAAAGCTTTCAATTAAAATCAGCTGTGCTGGAGCAAGGAAACCTCTAAAACCTGCAGGACAGCGGTCCTCGAGGACTGACTTTGGGGATGCCTGGACAGTTCTTCAAGCTGTTAAAAGGTTTGGGTATGACATTTAAAATGTGCTCTACTTATCACGAGTATAAACGAGGAACCTGCCGCAGCAAGCCTCTCGAATGCGGAGAGTAGACTGCCGATCTTTATGCCCGCAATGCTGCTCCAGCACTGCTCGAGAGCGGACAGACAGGCACACCGATAGGAGGAAGGATAGCACTCTCTCTGTGCCTCTCTCTGTATCTCTTGCTGCAAACTCGACCCAGGGGGCCCTCTCTGGGGATCGAGGAGCGAATCGAGTAGAAGACGCCGCTGTTGTTTCACATCTCTCTGCTTTACTGCCCAAAATCCCTAGGCACGGCCTGGACATGGCCCAGATGGTAAAGGTGAGGAGCGGAGCCAAGGAGAAGGGTCCAATGGTCTAGCCCTGGGACGCCATCACCACATGTCACCACTGGTTATGGGAGGGTTCGGGACTTCTCCTTGGACCTTGTACCACAGCTTCTAGGCTATCACAAGGTTGTGGTGTTCTGGGACAGAAGGTTTAACAAGAATGCTCTTGCATCCAGGAGTAGAATTATATTATAGAATCCTTAAAATATAAAGAGGACAGCTCACTTAAGGAACACAAGCACATCTCAATGAGAAATGTCCCCTCATTTATTTTTATTTTCTTTTCCTTTAGATTAGGCCTTTACTAAAAATGTCTTTATTGTCATCATACAAAACACATTTGACTTATTTATTACATTTAAAGCTGCAGTCTGTAACATTGAGGAGAGAGCAGACTTCGACTGAAAATTTGAAGAAAAACAGGTTTCACGCCACTCCCCCACCCTCTCTGCTTCACTCATGCCCCACCTCCATGCTCCACCCCTCTCACAGGATCTGCGCGGCTACCGCATGCGACCAGAAGGGGGGGATTCAGCGTGTGTGAGCTGTGATTGACACTCCATCAGACGCTCCTCTGGCTGCGATTGGTTGTTTTGACTCGTCCCGAATTATTCTTTCCAGATTGAAATACAGGCAGTAGGCGGGACCAATTGAAGCAGTTTTTTTCACAGGTTACATATCACATGTACTGCTGTCTGGGCATAGGGACAGTTTTAGCCAATATGACAAAAAAGTGATTTTTAAAAACTTACAGACTTCAGCTTTAAAGCTCATATACAAGAAAAAAATAGTATCAATGACAGCATAGTGCATATTATCTTTGCAAAAATGGTCCAAAGTTGTTTTATTCATTTTTTTATTTGGATAGAAACTGCTACCTCTGTAACACCTCAATAGTGCCACAGACTGATTGTCTTCATGCCTCCTTTTTAGGAACCACATCTTGCAGCAACATACTCCAAGCAAATAAGATTGAAATAGTTTACTGGATTATCAAGGCCAGTTCCTGAATTTTTAAATGAAGTTAATTTAAGTCTGCTGGACTCAAAAGGCACTCTAATTCAGGGGCAGTAATCCCAGTTTCCTCATCCTCTCCATCATAGTCTGCCACTACTTCCATTGAGCTTTTAATGTCCAGTTTCACTCAATATAGGATAAGTCACCTACTGCTACATGAACTAAAGTTAAATACATGTAAACCCTGAAAGGCAATTTAGAAAAAAAAATCATTATGAAGTTGTTGTTTTTTCTGCTCTGAAAGGAAATATTTTTCAAGGCTAAATTTTCAGTCTTTGTTTTTGTATAGTTATGCCACAGGAGGGACTGAAGCAAAACCACAGACCTTTACTGACGGTTGTATAACATTATAAACTGAAATATCTTTTATTTAATTTTACTTCCTGATCATCAGCCATGTAGTTCTTCTTTTGTTTTGCCTTCATCTTCTTATTCTTCCTCCTTTCTAATGGACGATCAAAGAGGACGGGGACTGAACTCAATTTCGTGGAGTTGAAGCATAGGCTGACCATAGATATATGATATGGTGCCAACAAGATCCATACACCAGACTTGCCCAAAAGTATTCCCACAAGCGAGTGCACCAGTGCAAACAGCAAGCAAGAAGTTCTAAATAGGAAACCAAAGGAGTTCTTGAACGCTCAGGTAGATTGCCATTTGGGCTCCCTTGGGTTATCATTCCACTAGCACGGTGTAATTTGCACGAGTGCAGGTTCTCGTTTCTCCTAGCGATAATTATTTCAGTGTTTAAAGGCCATATTTGAGTATTATAAATAAGTCCATATATTAAAAAAAATGTGTACAATATTAATAGCTGATATCGGCTATGAATTTTTAAATTTCCTTTCCATGATTAGATTGTTTCAGTAGCAGTTTGTTTTTATCATCTGGCTCAACTCACAATGCCTTAATGTCTAGTTAATCTAATTAATTGCTCAAATTTTTATTTTTGGCCCATCCTATTAACTGCACTTGCTCCCAGATATATAATTTTTTTCATTTTGGCATTTAGTCAGGAGGAACTGTTTGTTTTTTCCAATACAAACCGCATTAATTAAACATTGCATTCCCTAATGTATAAATAGAAAAACTACATAAAAAATTTACTAGATTTATTGGGTTTTTTTCACAGTTATTTTTAAAAACAAAATATCTGACCTGAAATTACCTCTTGGACTCTCTGATTCTCTTTGTAATTTTATATTGAAAAATCTTTTATCCAGAAATGAGAAATTATGGTGGGAAATATAGACAAATATAAAACACAGGGGAAAGATAAAGACAGCTTAATGACCCAGATATACTTTGACAAGTATAGAGATTGGTATCCATTTTTGTAAAAAGCAGCCATTTATTTTTCTAATCAAAGATGTTATTCAACATGCTCAGCTGGTCTTCAATGATCTTGTGTTTTTTTCCCGCTGAAGTTATTGGCTTACACTAATATTCAACCTAAATGATTTTTTGATTCGTTTTTTAAGTAAGTTTTATAGTGAGAAAATAAAAAATCCTCTTAAATCAACGCTTTCCATTTTCTGGAAAGGTTATGTTGAGACAGTCACCCAGGATAGATTGATGGAAAGTTGCTGCAGCCAATCGGGTCTCAGTAACTTTTAATGATATGAAATGTGAGAAAATGGACTTTGGAAAAATATATATTCAATAGATAAACAAAATAATGTAATAATATTAATAATACTTTTTCACAAGATGTTAAAAAAGAAATATAATATATAAAGTTAGCAAAACTGGATCTCTTCCATACAATCGAATACAGTATATATTTGGACAATATAGTCATAGACTCAGATTGTAATTATTTACAAACCACTGCAATCTAGGTAAATATTAGAACATTAGAGTGAGCATTGAGAGAAATTGAATTCAATTTTTTTTTTTTACTGGATAATAGAATATGGATGCTAAATGTACTTATCATTCTTCTTTGTGAAGGAAAAAATTTAACTGGCTCTTCAACTTGAGCTGAATGCAGTCTACCAGTTTTATATGATTTAGTTTAAGATGATGTTTAATAAATTCTGCTGTTATGGTTCAACTTTTTTTTGTTTTGATTTTCGAGTTTTCAGTTATCTAAGTCATTCATTTTTGTTGGTCTTTGTTTTTTTTTTTCCATTTTGTGTCATATTTAAGCAGTCTTGAGTTACTTTCTGTTGTCCCTTTGTGCTCGTCTCCTTTAACCTACCTCCCTTCTTGTCACTTCTATCCACACCTGCTCCATATCAACTGATTAGCCCAGTCTTTCTCCCTTATGTACTTTCACTGTGCAGTTCTTCAGTGCTGGTTCTTTGTCCTTGCTTGGAACCTTGTGTGTGTTTTCCCCTGGTTATGGTTTCTAGTATTTTGTTCTTCAACTTTGTTTTTATTGCCTTTTTATTTCCTTAAACCTGCAAGAACTCATCTTTGCCTCCCTAATCTCTGCAGTCGCGTCCTCACCAACCTCCACCACCACGCTGACATCTGCTTAGTATATTAGTTCATTTAGGCTTTCAAAAAATGCTAGATTTATAATTTAGTTATTTAAATTCATAAAGTATATATGTGTTGTTTCATTACATGTTGAATAAATACTATTTATTCTAAAATGTTTACCAAAAATATATTGAAACCAAAAGATTTTTTGAATTTTCAGAGAGAGAGAAAAAAGAAGACGCATTTTGATAATTTAATTACAATTACTTTTACCTCACAGTAAATATGTATGTTTTACTTAATGTGGTTTATTTAATTAAATTTTAGGACTTAAACTTTTTGGGATTTACCATGTTATATTTACTACCAGTTACTTTAGCAAGACATGTTTACTGTAACACATTTTTGTAAAACCATCTGGTAAGAAAGGTTTCTTACCATTATCTGGGAAATTAAAAATGTTAGAAGTACAAAAATTGTATTGAGATATTATACTACTTTACTTTAAGTTATATATCTGTTTGTAAAGACATGGCCAAAATAGGGTTTAACAGGCTTAAAATGTTGTATGTACTATAGAAGGATATTTCTGTATTTATGTATACAACAAATATAAATGTACTGTCTTTTAGTGGCTGTGATATAAGTCTTGTTGACAACTGAGGCCTTTGCAAGAAGCAAATCTGAGAATAAGTAAAATACAGCCACTCTGATGCTGAGAGTATTTCTGTAAACTCCCAGGGGTTCAAGACTGGCCTAGAAATAGCTGAAGGCTAAAACCTTTTTTTTATGCAGAAAAGAAGCTCATTGTTCAAAGACAGGGAATGTTCCAGAAAAAAAAAAAACTACATCCAACCTTTATAAGATATATTTTCGTTGAAATTACACAAAAGCTACTAGGGAAACAGTCATCTACAGTGTATTGTCCAATTAAAATAACCCCTATAGTAATAATAGTGGCCATCCTTTTTATGTGAACTATACAGCATTACAATACTTTGATGCATTGATTTAAATCAGCAAGGAAAGCAACAGAGTTAATTTAATTGTTTATCAAAAATTTGTCATTGTAATCCAAGATTTATGTAAAAATTATTTAGTTCTTTCATCACCACCTGCAGTTTTTGTGATACATGCAATTCCTTTCTACAAGTTAAAAGGATGAGAGTCTTTGAATTGAAGTGCTAAGTTTAATTTCACCAAATTGTTTTATTTTCCATTGCTAAAAATAGCAATAAAAACAGGGTAGAGCTGAGGATGCTCTATCTCAAGCAGTCATGTATACTAGAAAAAGGCAAAGGTGGACGAAATAAAAAAAATTATATATTTAATTGGAATTATAGTTACTTTGATAACATTTTTATTAAATATAGGTTACAAAACCATTGTAATATTTTACTTTAGTCAAAGTGAAAAATACATAAAAATGTTTCCATAAGTAAAAGTTAGTCAGTTACTTTTTCATCAACAGAAGGAAGTCTGTCTAGAACCTTCCGAACACAAAAAAAGGTAATATTGATCTTAAATAGTTTTTAATTAAAATAAATCCTTATAAATGAAAATGCTACACAAAAATAAAACACGTTGACATTTGATAGTAATGTGAAGTAATTATGTGTAATTCTGATGCAAACTACTCCACTGTACTAAACAGTCTAACCAACTTATACATACAAACTAGTGTATAATTTTAATAAATATATCGAAACTGTGTGTCCTTTTATGAAATACACCCTTTTTAAATCAATTTTAAAACATTACTCAAATACTTTGGTATTTACATTAGCCATTATAATGTACTTTACTTTGTTTATGTGGTCATAATCTAACACATCAACCAGAAACCATCCACCAGTGTACACTTACATCAGTATTTGATGCCCAAACTAATCATCAAATGTAACTAATTAAAGTCTCATAAACAAATTATACTTAAGTACAAGTAGAAAAATTCAGCTTTTGTAAGCTACCTAAGAAAAAACAATGTTTACACAGTTACTTTGACCCCCGGAAGCAGGGTTCTGGATATTTTCACATTTTCTAAACTGTGGGAGAACGCCAAAGTACCCTAAAGGAACCCATTCATACACAGAAGGAGGATGCAGAGATGCTCTGGCCTGCAGTGAAACTCAGGACCCTTTGTGTTGGCAACCATGCCAACAGTCTGGATGCTTGATACATTTTTGTGTCATCAAATGTGTACTTTTTTAATTTGATCACTAACAGATTCTGTGCATATAAATAAAAGCTAAGAAAAAGTATTTTTTTTAGGTGAAAGGACATTGATATACAGGTCCATCCATCCAGCCATTATTAATTATTCTTGTCCAAAAACTAAATGAAGGTGTGTGCATTAATTAGCATCATAGTATCTGGTAATCAGTCAGTGGGGCTATATAAAGGGCTACAGATCACTCACTTGGCTATTTGGTGACATGATGTGTGCCACACTCATCATGGACCAGATGAAACAAACAAAATTATCTTAGAAGATTAGGAAGAACAAAATTACACAAACATTTTTAAGGTCAGGGCTGTATGACCACCTCCAAGCAGCTTGATGTTCCTGTGACTAAAGCTGCACATAATCAGCGATAAATGCTGCTGTCACACCTTGACAATTTAGGCCAGCATATGCCAGACGTACGAAAAATCTGGCAAAAACACTGGCATATGTTGGATAAGTTATGGGTACGTTTTGTACTAGTTATGAGCACGCTGAAATATGCTGAAGTACGCTGAAACACACTGGCACATGTCGACATACGTCAACATATGCTGGCGTATGCTATACATGGGGCATAAGTTACAGGTAAGTTATCTGATTACTGACATACGTTAAGTGTAAGTTACTCATAAGTCATGGCGTCTAGCCTATCGCAAACCTATATGTAACTTGTGCATAACTTTTGCGTACTGTAACTTATCAAGATCTTATCTCCAATGCATATCAACATAATTGACGTGTTCCAGACGACCGGTGGACGTGTTTCTAGCTTACAGCTACTGTATAATGGCGTATTGGCAACATTTTGGTATGAAAGGGGGTTCACAGGATGAAAACTGTCAGTTATCCTCCAGACTTCATCTCCATCATAGTGTGAGCGTGAAGGTGAGTATAAGGGATCCTCCTCACGTTTACGCCAACGGCCACGACCGACAAACTTCCTAGCAGACACTACTCTAAATCTGCTGCGACTGCCAACTTTCTTTCTTGCTTTTTTATTTTATTTTTTATTTTTTTTGGTAGGTGGTAAACAGCAGTTAGGTTAATACAGCGATCAAAAACATCTTTTTATGCAGACCAGGCGCCTCCAGGAGCATCGCTGCTCCCCTCAGATCACTGGCTTGTGCATCATTTCATGGGCATTGTGCTGCCGTGTGTTATGCACAAGTTAGGCTGTCATTGGACATAAG
The DNA here is from genome assembly GCF_000732505.1 of Cyprinodon variegatus. Classification (NCBI taxonomy): domain Eukaryota; kingdom Metazoa; phylum Chordata; class Actinopteri; order Cyprinodontiformes; family Cyprinodontidae; genus Cyprinodon; species Cyprinodon variegatus. The sequence goes on along the minus strand of NW_015150630.1, from coordinate 653,865 downwards.
TTATAGACTGGTTATGAATTTGATATGTATACTCCCAAACTTGGAAAAATACATAGAAAGTTTAGTGTATGCCAGCGTTTTAGATTCAGAGACATAGGGCATACGCTGCCTAAATCGGCAAGGTGTGACAGGGCCCTTAAGCTCTATGGGACTGTAACCAACCTCCCTGGATGCCAAAAGAAGAAAATAAGGACAAATCAAAGAGATGCATAACAAAGGTAAAAAAAAGAGCTCAGAAAGGAATGTATAAACAGATTATGGTGAACTTCAAGCTCAAGGAAGGTTAGTGTCAGATTGCACCATATGTCATCATCTTGTTGAATCCAAAGTGGACTAAATGGGAGACAAACAAATACGACAGCATTGTTCAAAACAAATCATAAAAAGCCAGGCTGGAATTTGCCAAACTACATGTTGACAAGCCACAAAGCTTATGGGATAATGTCCTACTGACATCATCTCTGTGTTCACAGACTGAAAAATAAAGTATATCATGAAAGGAACACTGTCTCTACTGTGGAACACGGAGGAGGTATTGTTATGTTCAGGGTCTGGATTGCTATAAGTGGCACAGGGTGTCTTGAATCTCTGCAGGGTACAATTAAATCTCAAGACCATCAAGGGATTCTAGAGAGAAATGTGTCAGAAAGCTTGGTCTCAATTGGAGGTCATGAGTCTTGCAGCAGCATATCGACCCCAAACACCTAGCTAAAAACACCCAAGAATGGCTAAGAAGAAAACATGAAGTGGCCTTTCATGAGCCCTGACCTAAATCCTAATGAGCACTTTTGGAATGAGCAGGAACATTCCATTCGGAAAAGACAACCTTTAAATCTAACATAACTGGAGCAGTTTGCTCACAAAAAGTGGACCAGAATACCCATAGAAAGATGCATAAGTCTCATTGACAGTTACAGTAATTTTTTAAATGTAGTGATTGACTTGAAAGGTTGTGTCGTACAATACATTTTTATGTTAACTGTAAAGCCTGTTTCATGAGTTTAAGTTTAAACATCATTCAGTTGAAGTATGATTAAAAAGCATGGTCTGATATTGATTTGTTCATTTTTTTTTTTAGAATATTTATTTATTACTGATTTTTTTGTCAGATTTAAGTTATTTCTGTCACCATTGTGGGTTTTTCTTTCATCAAAAACAGGTACCAGCTATGTTGTCCACATATGCAGATTGGCATACTAAAAATCCAGTGCTGAATCCTAATATGAGAAGAATAAGTGTTTCTATACCAATTGGAATATATTAGCAATATTCAAAGGATAATTTGGAAGGATACGTTTTGAAAAAAATTTAAAGTATTCTCAGCAATGCTTGTTTCAAATATGAAGACTTCCTTTGATACAACAATACAAATCATAGAAGTTCCTTTTTTTTTGCAAATTTTTCTGTGTGTGAAGAAGTTTTGTGACCTTTGCTTACATGTTGTGCAATTGCTCCCAATGTAGCATACCCTACCAATGAGCAATTTTCATGCCATGCTTGGGAACAGATATCCCAGGCATCTGTCCAAATCTAAATATGATCTGCTTAATTATCTTGACATGTTTAGCACCAAATATAAACAGGCTACAAATATCTGAAGAGGTCACGCTGACAGCATGGTAAGTATACATTTACTCAAATGGAAATTTTAAAGGGGCACTGAGGAAGTCACTTGAAGGTGTGACCTCTTCTCAGACACTGATATTAACATTTCTGTGAAGTCAAATTTTCTGGTATTAACCGCTCTTGAAAAAGTCACTCAGCATTCTTACATTAAACCATAACAAAAATGTCATTCTTTCTTTAAGAAAAACCTGAGAAAATCACATTTGGTCTTTCCCCTCCTCCCAGAATACCCATTAGCCATAATTTCATGTCCTCTCTGGGTGTTGTTGTCAGTATTCTTACTTGATTAAATCCCCATGGCATAAGTGACCAGGATCATTGATTTGCTATCCTCATTGTTGCATTGACTTGCAAGGCCACTTGAGGCTTTTTGAAGGCTGCTGATCCTCAATATATATTTGTAACACATTTGTTTTAATTAAGTGTTCACACAGCATGGAAATTGGATACTTGACTAAATGACTGGAACCAATAGTAATGGGACTAATTGCAGTTACTATTGCACCCTTTGTGCCCAGTAGATCAATACTTAGAGTAGCTGGGTGTTGTGTTCTGAACAGTAGAAGTAAAAAGATAAATTTAAAGCACAGTGATTTCAATGGGAGCTTTGAATCAAACATTTTTTTGCAACAATCTGTAAAACTCTGAACATGCTGTTGAAACAAACAAGAATATTTTTTTATGTAACTAACAAAACCGCAATTTTAGATGTTTTGTGGTTCAACAAAACCTTGCCAACAGTCCAAAGCAGAGGTTTTTCAAACTACAAAAGTAAATGAATAAAACACTCAAAGGATTAGAACAATTTAGAAAGCAGACCCCCTTCTCTTCCATTGTGCCTCCACCATGCTGGGGCTATTTCTCTATGCCCAGCATGGGCTCCACTTTGTGGCTTTTAATAACCTACCCCTTCAAGCTTCCACCCCCTGAGACACATTTTTTTCTTGCTTTATTTGTGCCGCTCCGTTTCTACCTACTAGCAGCTGCAACTGGGAGCAAGCAGTGCAGGCAGCAGTGGAAGCAGCAAATTTCTTCCAGTTGCTCAACACGCTAATACTCCCCTTTTCTTTGCAGCTCAAGCATTATATTGCAGTTTCATTGACTGGGAGGTGTTGTGTTGCAGTGGAATCAATAGCTGAGGGGATCCCAGCCCAACGATTAGCTTGTCAGTCAGGCCTCTGCGGTTGAAAGGAGGCGAGGCAGCGTAAATCCCAGAATACCAGGGGCCACCAGCATGGAAAAGCTGGAATGCTGGGAGCTGCAGATCGTGCTGCACCACCTGTTGTAGAAGGCAACATGTGCTGAGTGTATTAACCTTTCTGCTACTGTGGTTTAACCGCTCTCGACCATCACTTCTCTTGCTGTACAGTGCTGTGGGCGTTTACCACATGAGTAAGATTTTGGTAGTTTTGTTAAAAAATATGTTCACCCTAACCTTGAACCTAATTTTAATGAGATCTGTTTTAATATAAATAAACTGTCTTTATTTGATAAAGTGAAACATTTTGTGTAATTTCATAAAAAAATACATTTAGCACTCGATCACAGTTAAGCAAATTGGACTTTGAAGTTCCCAAATATACCTGAAACTCAGGAGTGAACAGTCCTACAAATAACAAAAATTATCACAATCATGAAGAGCTTTTAATTGCACCCTCTTCAATTTCTACCCTGATAGGTCCTTATGACTGGCCCACACACAAGACATGACCTCCTGGTTAACATTTAAAATGTATTTGTATTTTTTAAAACTGTACCATGCCTTCATTACTTTTTTTCTCAAAAAACACACACAGCAAATGAAAACTTTTTTTGATTTAAACTGAGAGATAAAAAGAGAAAGTAAAGTGTTGACCTTGTTTTGAATCGTCTGGTTTTCATCTGTATTGGCAAAAAGGAAGGAAGAACTGTGAGTTTTTGTGAGTAACAGGGTTATTTTTTAAAGTAAATTCAGAATCTAGTTAAGAACATTTCAATTATTGGTAAAGCTTGATCAATAAAAGTGACTTTACATAAGCGCATACTTTGTGTTGCGAGAGAGGATTGCTTTCATTGCCTTGACATAGTAGGAGAGCTGAGTTAAAGGCCCACATAATGCAAATTGGCTGAGGAGCCGTGATGTGAGCAGGTGTTCAGTATGCAATGACTGGTCACACAGACTGAGAGAAAAACTTGAGGTGATGGTAAAAGTTCACATGACGGTGTTCCTAAACTAGAAAGGCTAGCTGAAATTTTGCTGTGACTTGCTCATTTTGTCTTGGAACAAAGCCTTTATCCATGTTTCAAGCAATTTTAGTACAATGGACCCCTTACATTATCTTACTTGATTTACTACCTTGGTTTATTCTTACTCTTTTTTACTCTTTATTGATACCCTTTCAGACTTCTTTATATCGGCTGTAGTGTTATACTGAAATCACTTGGTTGCTACACAAAGTTTTATGTGTGTAGCATCCAAGTTCCAAGTGACCCATAATA
>NW_015150630.1:621702-648567 GCF_000732505.1 Cyprinodon variegatus | reverse complement strand
AATTCCTACTCAAATTTATTCTAAAAAAGTCAATCTAGGTATCTTTTTTTTTTTTTTCCAAACAATATAGGGAGCCAGCTAATCATAAAAAATTAATAGCCAAAAGCTCTAAGTCTCTGTCAGTCAGTTGTCAACATGGCACCTACCTGGTAAGTTGTGATATTATCAACATATGAAATAAAGGACAATACTAAATAATGTACTTCAACTTCTTGAAAAGTTAAAAAATAGTTTGAGCTTTTAAGGTTCAACTCAACTACTATGTAAAATAAAATAAAATTATAGTAAAATGAACACTGGTAAAAACAAAAAATACCAGAATGAAACAGAAAAATTGAATAATCCAGTAGAATTTACAATTCAGTTTAGATATTTTGATGTCAGATCCAATTTTTGTTATGAGCAACTGAGATGTGGTAAAATAGTTTAAAATGAATTAGGTAACATTATCACCATGTGTTTAATCAACCAGTTCAGAGTACAACGTTTCAAAAGCCATTTGCTAAATTAATAAGAGATATCTCAATCGATTCTTAATGTTGTGTTAACAAGTCATAATAGTGAAAGATTGAATCCAGTAATAAACTATTAATACAGCAACTAATATTAGATATAGACAATTTTGTTTGGGTGATGGAAAGCAAGTATGCTGATGCCACATCTGGAATTAGCAGCTCATCTTAATGATGTAAGAGACTGATTGAGTTCAATAGTTTGTGTTAAATGTTCCTCATGACATCAATGTGTTTCTGTTTGTGTAACCTGTAAGGAGAGCTGTGGACAAAGAAAAAGAGAACTGCTTGGAGCAGATTCTTAGGCTTTTGGTGTCATGGTGATTCCAAATATAACTTCCTCTCTCCTGGAGCCATGTATTAAATTGTGTTAATGCTTTGGCTGAGTTAATACCAATCTCTTTTTCATTTCTATATATTCCACCAGCAGCAGCATTAGTAACCCAGTGGCATTTCTAGAAAGTTTTTAATGTAGGAAAAGCAGCACAAAATATCTAACAAAGGTGGCAATGCTGGACCTTTAATTTAGGTAAGTAAATCTTTCATTAAGTAAATGGGTTCAGCTCAACATCCAGAAAATATCAGAAAACCTTTATGTTTTATTTTCTCTTCTAAGAAACAAAGACAAATAAACTGGAAAACTGATAAAAATATTTCACAAATATGAAGAAAGAAAAATGTACAGAAGACAAATTCAGAAAATAACCCCTTAAATTATCCTACCGGACAGATGTCAGACATAATTTAACTATTTTCTGGTCAGCAAAATAACTCACAAAGAAATTTAAAAGCAAGATTTCTGCACTAATATTTCAACCCACAATAAATACATACGAGGTGGTCCAATTGGATCAGCTGGATTCCCTGACTCCATGCCTTACCTCTCTCCTTCACCAGGTTCCTCTGCTTTGTCTTCTTTCTCTCTGACTCTGCAATCTTTCCATCTTCACTGCTTATACTATCATGTTCATTATGTTCACTTATTTCTTTCCCTGTTGCCATTTCAGTGGCCTCCCCTCTCCTGTGACCCTCCTAATACCTGTCATTCTTCCTTGCTCAAATTTAACTTCTCATTTTTTCTTACCTCCCATCTCTCACATTTGTGCCAAAAAAAACAAGACATTTCTTGACTTTTAAATTTCATATTAAGTGTACTCTGCAATCTGTAAGCATTGAGATTTGGAAAAATGACCCACAGGTCATACAAATAGTTTCATTTAGAAATGCTGTTCATATAGCAGCAATTTTATTTAAATGACATATATTCAAAAAATCTATATGACAGTGTATATTATATCTCTTTGGTGAGTGAACGTTTCATTTGAAGCCCGTAAAGGGCTTTTGGAAAAACAAGCAATCACATGTAGATCTGCCCCTGAGTAACCTCTGAGGGTGAATGTACAAATGTTGTCATATGATTTAGGCTACACATCACAAAATTGATCTTAATAAGATCTTAATAACAAAACCTAGCAAAACAAAGCTAAATCATCTGCCATAAGAGTTCCTACCAGTTGTAACTTCCTTAGGAAAGAGATGTAAAGCTGAGAGTCAATTATCTAAAGAGTTATTGATTTCTGATTAGACAAATCATTTAGTAAGATATTATTATTTTAGAAAGTCATGTTTAATTTACCACTTGGATTTGCATTGTTCATTCAACCAACTTTTTTGTTCAAATGAAAATCAGCTTTAAATGTGATTAAAAAATAATATTCTCTAATTTTACACTAAATATTTTAATCTTATCATTAAAATTCAATTGGAAATAACAAAAAAGCATTCCTTGCCTATAAATAAAAATACACACAAAAAACATAACAAAATTCTTGCTTATGCAGTAACATGTATCTAAGAATCCGCACTATAAAGCTAGAATGATTTATAATAATGTTAGGCTTTTTATAGTACACATGTGTGGTGGTAATGTATGTTTTTGATAGAGCAAGAGACAGAAGCCAATAAAGAGAGGGAAACTATCTGAAAAGAATTTGGCAAGTCCCTTAAGGGTCCTCACCAAAAGATCTGGGAAAATGTTCTGGGTTCCAAGGAGAAAAACCTCTCAAGAGTGAAAACACACTAGCGTTAAGTTATTAGCTCCACTTTGAGCTGCGTATGTGAAACAAGCTCTCACAAGAGCTGGTGAGAATCCCTTAACTCACATTACTCCTCCCCTTGGCTTTGTCTCTTTTTCAGACTCAGACTGGGAGGGTTATTCTCTCCATGTGGATAGGTCCTCGGACCCAATTATCTGGCTACAATGCTCAATTAGCCATAATCCCTCTTTTGAGGTGATAATAGGGGGTTTGAGTTTTTAACTTCTGAAGAAATTCTGAGATTAGGCAAAAACATGTGTCTTAAAAAAAAAAAAAAAAAAAAAAAAAACAGCGATGTGTTTAGAGCCTCAAAAAAAGTTTGAATTTAAAATTTCAGAAAGCATAAAATAATACTTTAACATAAAATGGATCAAATTAAATGTGCCCCATTTAATAGATTAATCAGAAATGTCTTTATGATGTATTTTGTTTGGCTGACCTGTGTTTAAATAAAATCGTTGAGGTAATTATCACAAGTTATGTTAGATTCTGTCACTAGTTGCTCGTTTAAAAAGAGCAATAACCTTGTTTACAAAAAACAAGAGCAATACGGACAGGGGTAGTAAATTTATTGTAATTAAACCGTAGGAGGCCACTTTCTCTTGGCTGCTTGCCTATGAGCCATATCAACTGGGCTGGTTCACACTCATACACACACCCACCCACACACACACACACACATCCTCACACACTCACATTTAAACCAGTTCTAGCACAAGGGCTACATCTGGGGCACCATTTTCTGCAGCCAACTAATGACAAATGGTTTTGCTTAACTTTGGCTTAGTTCCTCACTAACGAGTTCAAGTATTCATGAAAAGTAGGCTTTAGGAGCCGGAGGTGCCAGAAAGTGAAAGAAAATATCTTCCACAGCTTTATGATGTGGTAACCAAGAGGCACCATATAAAGGTGATTCCAAAATAAGCCCAGACATAAAAGTGTGAAACTTTGCTACTAATACTGTCAATGTGCAGCTACTAAAATCTAGACTAAATGCTGCTCTATATATTTGCAGGCCAGAAAATACACGTGATAAAACCTATAAACCCTTTGACAAGTTTTTTTTCATAAATATAGAAAATAAATCACAGTCTTAAATTATTTCATTTTCTAACCAAAGAAAGCACATACCGGTAACAATTTACAAAAGTTAGTACTCTCATTTTTTTTTTAGATAAAAGCCACAAGATAATGTCAGAATCATCTTCTGATCTCTATCCCCGCCTTTCTGTAACAATGCCCGATCTCATGACAAATTTGATACCAAGTGTTACTCCTATAAGCTTTGTCACAGGTTTCTCCCAATATAGGTATTACAACTGTGTCTGTTATTCTTGAAGGAGTGGCTCTCAGTTAACCTCAAATCAAGAGCTGTAATTTGTGGTTGATGGTGCACTTTGAGGTCTGTCTGATCTCTGCGCCTCAGGCTTCGAAGCACAGGACTTGATTAGAGACAGCTACATGTGGGAACTGCAGCGCTAACCGCAGCTCTGAGCAAATGTCAGCCATATTCATGTCACACATCTCTCTGCAGAGATATATGGGGAGGTGAGATTGGCACTGGAAGCATATTATGATGTCTTATTTGGACTTTTGCCTTAAGAGTTTAAGGAATACAGCAGTTAATGTGTTTGACACACAGAAAATTTAAATAAAGTTTAGTTCCCGTTCATGCCAGAAGTTCCTAACTTAAGTGTAAATTAATATTCCATATCAAGCATTTATGTTAATGTCAGTAAACTAGTTCCTCTAAGAAGTAAATAAGTGCAGTTATGTGCAATGTATTACCCATTATGAATACACCTGTTCTGTGCAGGCCTCAGTGGGCTGTTAAGGAAACTAGTGTACAGACAGCATTTAGAAGGTCAAAGAACAGCTTTTGAAAATCTGTAATAATAGCATGGAAGGAATATAACAACATTGGTAATCTATTAATAGGTTATCAAACTGTCAGTTTAGAATGTCTAAACTTAATGATGGAAGTTCCCCTGCTCTTTCTGCTGATGCAACCATATTAAATGGGTACAGTCTAAGAAACAATCAAAGTGTTATATTCAAGATGGAATTTGTCTCAGAAGTGACTGTCATCCAGCTCAGCTCAGACACCGAAGGCAACTCCACATAAGGTAAAGAAAAAGTAAAAACAAATCCTTGTAAAGTATGAGTGCGAGCTACGAGAATGAGCTGATGAGTGTCACAGTTCTTTGTGTTGGCCACAGATGGCAGCATAATTAGAAAACTTTGTAATGCCTCTCTAAGGGGAGCTCAGACTGTCATAAAGTAGAGTTCTGGGTCACATGACTTATTGTCAGAGCCGACCCTCTGAAGTTACATAGCCATAGTTTGAGAAGAGCAGGCAGCACAAAGCATCACCGAGAACTATTAATACGTATATTGACCTGATAAAATTCAAGTAATACTTGGGTCAAAAGCTACAGTGTTGCTTTAAACAGAGAAGCAGCTTAGTAATAAGGTGTGATTATATGCCTATATAAATGTTGGTCACAGGATCCAAATAACTGACCTTAGTTGAGTGGCAAACAGATAGTTTTTTTTCTTTTGTTGAAGCCATAAGCAAACTAACACTGCAAATAACCATGCAAACACCAATCTTACATAAAAATAGTGGTGGGATGCTTTTCTTCAGCGGGACCAGGGAAGCTTATCAAAGTTGGAAAGAGACTTTAGGTTAAAGAAAGGTTTCAGTTACTAAAAGGACAACAGAGCTACAGACTGTCAGAGCAACCACAGACTAATCAAGGCCCATTTTTACCACTGTATCCGTCCCTTCTTGCTGTGTTTCTGCTATATGCAAAGAAAAAAGGGTAAAGAGATACAAATCCTTATGAACACAGTAAACAATAAAAAAAGTGAAAAAAAAAAAAGTAAATTCTTCAAACTGTAATTGAAAGAAACAGTAGTCATAATAGGTGCCAATCTCATACTAATGTGGGCCACAGTTTCAGATCCCCCTACAAAAGATTTTTAAAAAGCATGTGTCAATTTATCATTAAGACTTCAAATCATGGAGGTTGTAGTTGCAATAGAACAAAATGAGACAAATGACCCGATTCAAGGGTTATAAATACTTATTTAAGTTACATAAAGTTCTTAGATCACATTTTTTTCCAAATAAAATTACAATTAAGATTATTTCTCTAAAAAACATAAAATTTACATGTGCACGGTTTTGCACACCTGTTAGTATTTTGGGGTCATGGCCACTCAAGCTCCCTCTCAACAACTCTCGGTCCACACTCCACACTTCACAGGAGGAGCCGCTGAGGGGGTGAAAAGAAATACAAGCTCAATGGGAATAAAACACGGCCACACCTTTCAGCGCCTGTGCTCTTGAGGAATTTGATGAGCGACATTAGCAGTGAACAACTATTTACGCTGCTGCACAGCCATGCCGTTGCCTATGGATTCATTAGCCTCTTTGTCCACCCCTGCCTCCTCTCCCCTCCCCTCTCTCCTCACCCTATTTCTGTGTCTCTCATTCTTTCTGTCTCTCTAACGCCCTCAAACGCCTCACTCTTTGCCTTTCTTTCTTTCTTTGCTGCCTATAAGAGGTTTTTAAGCCTAGCCAGTGTTTGTAATTAGCTCCCAATGCTGGAATGGAACATGTTGAGGTGGGTGTTAATGGGCTGGCCAGGCCCTTAGTCGCACAGCAGGCTAAGAGCAGAAACAGAAACCAGTCTTTGTTCCTTGGATAGGGAGAAGACAAAACGTGGGCATTAAAAGTGTTGAGAAGGGCCTCTGGAAAATATTAACCGTCATTCATATTTTAAAAGAACACTTGGACTTAAGCACATGGCCTTATAATGACTGCCACCTCTCTATGTGAGCTCACATGGAAACTCTCTGGAGACTTGCTGTGAATAACAAAAAATTTACAGCGTTCTTTGTATGAATTCCTAAATCTTAGAAAAAACAAACAAAAAAAACTCATTTAAAATGTTTATGAGTTTAAAGACATCACGTAAGTGACTAAAAATTTTGAAGAAGACAGCTTAGTGATGTACAGGCAGTGTCAAAGAAGAGGAGGCTAAAATTGTGGGGTTTTTGTGTTTGGTCTTTCAGGTCAAAGTTCAAACGGACTGGGAAAGCTGTGGGCGTAATTCTAAAACATTTCAAGATCTTCTCTCTCAACTTTTTTTTTCTGGCAAATTCGCATTTGGCCATGCGGCTGCGGGAGCAATCCATTACTGTGTCAAAGTTCTTGTTCTGCTTTGGTCTGGAAGTATAGTGAAACAGCTTGTTTTCATTGCAGTAGGGGAAAGGCAGGGACTGTGTTTCAAGTCCCACTGCCCCTCCAGATGTGCCTTGATCAAGGGAAGTTGACTATGTTCTTTGTGTTCTTTAAGACACTAATGTGATTATGTCACATATTTTCAGCTGATTCCCAGTGCTATTAGACTTGGTGTGGGGTCTGTGTTTCAATGGACTCTATCAGGATGGGAGTTGGGGGGATTTTTCTTTCAACAGTGTCTGACTCCCAGCCAACCGGAGAACACTGAGGATTGTGTGAATAAATCTCTGTCTGTGCAGTAAAGTATAACATTTAAGCTTCTCAAATACTGTCTAAATATTTCACTAGGGTTTTCATGTCTCATATTTTCCATTTTTTTTTTAAAAAAAAGAGTAAATATTAGTGTGAGTTTATCTTCCTCTGAAAGTATCTAAATACTTGTTTATTTGTTTGTGATTCAGTACTATCCAGAGCCTTCTGTTTCCATATGTTGGACTCTCTTAATATGAATTAAAACTTTTTTTTCCATATATGATTTATCTAAGGGAAAATGCAAATATATGGATAGTTAAAGCATTTATAATTGTAAAAAGTAAAAAAAAAAAGCAAAAATATACACCATAACCCCCATAATTAGAAGGACATAACAGAGCCATTTGATTTGTTCCCAAGATAAAACGTCAACAAGATAAGTAGATAGCCAACCATGTTGATAAATTCTACTTTCTATACTCTTGAAAGACAGACTCATGTTCTACATACAGACAAACGGCTAGATATTTAGCTTATTTCATATCTATATATCTTTATACACAATTTATTTAATCTTTGAAAACTTTTCCTGGAAAAGGAATCTACAGGATAAGTAGCTGGTTAGCTAAAATTTGCAATGAACTTTTGTTTTGTTTAAACAACTCTACTTGGTCAATCACTACAAAGCTAAACAGACTTGTACATATTAATTTTTGAAAAATTATTTTTGCAAAAGAATTATTTGCTGTATAGACAGCTTAGTTATACTTTTATAAACTTTGGTTAAAACAATGCCCTCTGCTTTAGCTTAAAAACTAACAACAAACAAACAAAAAATGTGTTGAAAATAGTGACCGACACTGTTAACCTCAAAATTATGGTAAGCTTACAAAAAAAGCTTTAAACCCATAAACCATATGACAAAAATACAAATATAACACAAGCGCTGCTCTCAGAAATGCCGCATTTCATGCAATTTCTGTTGCTTTCCTTTTCTGTGTGTGTTTCCATATTTTGGATTTTATGTCATTCTTATATTTGGAGTGTGATTCTCTGCTTATTGCATGTTTCTACCTGTTTGCTAATAAAACCTGTCCCCCTGTTAGTGGGTGGATGGATGGATAAAAAGTACTAGTAGCTAAATAGCTAGGCACCACACAGAATTTTTCTTTTGCAAATGTTTGCTAGAAAAAACAGTACGTACCCTTGGCTTATGACGAGTTATATAACACACCAGACACAAAGATAGACGGATGGACAGACAGACGGACGGACTGACAGACCGAGTTAGTTGTGTGCAAACTGTGTCACCTTTTTTGGATAACATTGCTTTTGTTTGTGTTATATGTGGGTGTTATATGTTGGGCCAAAGACTAAGACCATACTTCTCTCCCTACTAAGGCTGATCAGTCCTTTGCAGGACCACCTCAAAATAGGCAAAAAAGAATCCACTTCCTACAAGAAACAGCAAGTTTACTGATTTTATACATCCTGCATCCGTTCCGTTTGGTGGGAAAGAGTTACCACAACATTACATATTTTGGCCTGTCCACTCACTGAAAATCAACATGAGAACATTACATGGAGCGTGGCAGCATTAACTAAACAGTGCATCCTCACCCACTCCTAGATTAGAGCCCAGCTGGGAAGACAGCTCCATCATCTGTGTATCCAAATGGTGTACCCCACTTTGCTATAAGCTGCCAGCCTGGGTAAAAACAGGATTAGGCCTCCTGCTCACAGACTGGGCCTAGATTTGGTCCATGATAAATGCCAATTGTTTTTTTTTTTTTTTTTTTTTTTTTTTTTTTTTGTTGTTTAAAATGCCGCTGGCAGCTGTAACTTCATTCCTAAAATGTGAATGTGTATATAGAAACTTTATCTCTAAGTTTTACATTGACTTGTAATTGCTATTCAGTAAGAGCATAGCAGCCTTTTCAATAAAAAAAAACATTTTTCTTTTAGAGTAACGGAAAAAAGAATAGTGACACAAAATCACTAGAAAGGCAGCTTCAAATCTTTTGGTGGAGTCTCACAAAGAAGTGTGTGATTTGGGACAGTTACAGATAAACTTGGCTCTGGTTTTATCGCAGTAAAGCTCCATGGACAGGATCATGCTCAAAACTGTGGCAGGGGGAATCAGCTGTCCCAACAAAGTCGGAGCAGGATTGCACAATCTTGAGCAATCCACTGATTGAGCCAGCATTTATCAAAGTCTTAACGGCCATTCATGATAACCATTGTGAGAGTTTACTCAGTTGCTCTTCCTGGATAATTAACTCTTCATCTTATTCCTGTAAGTTTATAATGAGTTTTCAGCAGTTTTTCTCCAAGTATACAGTATTTAGATGGCCATTCCCAGAAATGGTTGTGCTTCGTTAGATAAAAAAAAAAAAAAACATAACTATGAGTTTCCAGCAAAAAAAATATCGATTTAATCTTTCTATGAAATAAAAAAAGAAAAAAATATTTGAATGTTAGCACATCTCAAACTTAGATGAACTTCAAAGTGGTTACGTTCTGTTTCCTCTCTGTCATCCCTTGCGAAATTTGCACTGCCAGAACCATAATAACTGCATGTAGAATCCATTGTGCGTTTAGACAACCCTTCCCTTGTTTTGAAATGTACCAGATCAGCTTTACTCCTCATGTGTCAGATTTACTGTCTAGGTTATCTGGTTCTTAAGAATTAACACAAATTTGCCATGTCATTTAGTAATGATGATAGCCTTCCTCCCACATCTTCTAGGAATAAAGTTTTTAATGAAGGATGACCGTGCAAAAGTGTCAACTTTTCAAAGGCAAATAAGCTAAAGAGGAAGTCAGATAAGAAAGCAAGCATTTCACCAAAAGACGAAGGCTGTTTGGATGCATGAATGGATTTTACACTCGTTCACATTTTGAGACACATAGGTGATGAGAAACCAACCTTACATTACAAATATAGTGTTGAATTGAAATAATAGTTTTTATAAATCAAATCAATTTATACAGATAAAATCTTGAGGAAAAACCACGGGTTGAAACTACAGAAAACTGAAAGACTTTCTGAATCAGGAATCTTCGTTTACTGCTACTGCACTTACACAATTTAATTCTTAAATTAAAAATTCCAAGAGGAAAAGGGGTGGATAAGAAATTAAACAGAATAAATAAGCGCATAACAGCCCCCATATAGTTTTGCATAAAAAAAATGAACAACAAAACAAACAAATACAATTTGCAGAGAAACATGATACTCTGATATGTTGTTTACTGTTAGGCAGAAATTTCACTGATAGCCACATTGCATGACATCTAATCTACTGTACCAAGCAGTTGCCTCTTAATTCTGTAAATACTTTTAATCCCGCATCTGTCCTTGTCTCACTGAAGTAATTGTAGTTTCTTCCCTCAATTTCTGCGGTTACTTGAGCCATCTGTGTTTTTTCTGCTGATTGTTATATTAACAACATATTTCTAGTTCCCACCATACAACACGTACTTACTCTGACCTGTCTGACATTAGCATTGCCACAAACTGGATAATCCTGCTGTCAACAGTTTGTTAAATGCAAGGGCCACTTTCTGGTTTCATCACTGTTTGGAGCAGATTAGTAGAGGGTAGTGGATCTCATATGGCCTGGTCATAGGCCATCATTGAAGGGCTTAAGGGATTAATGTTGTCTTGTGCTTTCACTCGGCTTCTCCAATATTCAGTGGAACTCTGCTGTAAGAACTCGTAAAGCACAGTTTGTACAAACATGTCTTATCACAGTAGTTTAACAATACCCATCTATTTGCTCAACTCTGTTCAGCAGATACAACATATTTCCTCCAGATGGTTTGCCTAAGGATTTTCCTGTCTTCTGCTTGGTGCTCTGATACTGCAGCATTGCAACATGGAGCAGCGTGAAGCTATCTTTTTCAACCGGACTGTAATGTAGTGTCCACGGGTTCGAGGGAATGGGTCAAAGGCTAAATCCCTGCTTAAAGACGCCATAGTGAGCCTTTTCTATCAACAGACAGGCCATTTCAGAACGTGTTGGATAAGATGTAATTTCCCATCTGCTTTATGGCTATTTCTGATCCCTGGGCTCTTGTCAGCAAACTCCTTGGGACAGATATCATCAGTAATATAAGGAGGACTCCAGTGATACTTAGGGCCTTAAAAGGCCCTTCACTTCCCTCCGTCATGTGGATGGCTTAAGGGGTTTGAGAGCGTAGGTCACAAGTAAACGTTTCACAAACACTATCAAATAGCTCAGATTTAAGTGGCTTAGGACAGCTTCTTCTCAGAGTCCTGTTGTGTGAACACGTGTGTGTTGTTGGCTGTGGATGGCATGTGGCATTTTGAATCAAAGCCTGCATGCCAAGAGTTCATACAATTTGTTTTCTAATGGATATCCATATGCAGCACAAATAAAACACTTTAAACCAATAAACATAGGTTTCTTTAGAAACAATAAACAAAACAACATTTTTTTTTTTATAAAGTGGCCACTCTAAACCAAGGAACAAAGTAGATGTGTTTTGCCAGTATTGTTGGATGTTGTATATATTTCCTTACAAACCCTTCAGTGAAAACCTTTTTTTTTGTTTTGTTTTTTGTTTGTTTTTTTTAGCAAAATATAACTTCAGCCCTAACTTGCAAAGGACAGTAGCAATGCTCAGCCAAAACTTTCAGGAAATGTTGTTTAGCTCTACATGTGTAGACATAAGCTTGGTGTGTAAAACTGAGGAAGTAAGGGCAGAGAGAATACCTTTTGCTTACAGCAAACAAAAACAACAAACAGGACAAATAAAACAAAGAAAACTTACAATTTCCTTTTAAATAAAGCTAAATTCATCTTTTTAGATAATAATTTTGTATTTGGCTCCACAGTGGTACAGTTTGTGGCACTGTTGCCTTGCAGCTCCCTCCGCTTTCGTTTCCTGGCCTGGGGTCTTTGTGTATGGATTTTGCATCTTCTCCCCATGCATGCCTGGGTTCTCTGGAGGTCTCTGGGTTCTTCCAGCAGTCCAAAAACATGACTGTTTGGCTAATTGGCTTCTCTAAATTGTCCTTAGCTGTGAGTGTGCATGGTTGTACAGTATGTGTCTGTGATCCCCTGTATTGGGCTTGTCACCTGTCCAAGGTGTACCCTGCCTTATGCCCATATAGTAGGTTAAGCCTGTCTTATAAGATTACCTGCTTGTTTGAATGCTTTGTCATACACAAAATTGCAAATGTTCCACCACTGATTGAATATCAAAACTATTTGTAGTCCAACCAAATTTTTTAAATTTGTTTCGTTTGCATAACAAACTCTCAGGAATATCTCAGAACTGCAGGGAAAACTAAGCTTGACTTTGTACGAGGTCATTTGTAGGAGCACATAGAAGTGACATGAGCACAACTTAAGGGCAGATTAGACTTCTGCAACCGCACAGATCAAATGTTGCTTGGGTCTGATCGCAAAACAGATTTACTGGTATGCTTCTGCATCGCCGGTCTGGAATTTGTAGGGACGCACAGCAGTTTTCCACCAAAGCGCAAAGGGGAGCCTATTCGAGAACTTGTGAGAACTTCGGCGGATGACCACACAGACAGCCCGAAAGGCATACTAAGGATCAATCACAGCTGGTTTTTGTCTGCACACTTCCGCTTGAGGTCTGCGCGGGTTTGCGACCGTCCAACGCGTAGTCAGGATTATTTTGAGGTGCGCAACGACGTTTGCAGAACCTCTGTGCGGGGGGCGTGGTCACGCACAGAGACAGATTTGACAGTTGCAGAGGCTATGCGTCAAGCATAAATTGGCCTTTACTCTAGTCTAGAGTAACTGCACCCCAGATCGTGATTTCCACTTACTGTATGATTTTTAACTAGAGAGCAGTCTATACAGGCTCTGTTATTCACACACTGTAGTAAGATATTTTGCTTTCTTAATGCTAAGATCAGAATGCCTATAAAAATATTCTAATATTAAAATTCTGTTGTATGGTAATGTCATGAGGATAGAGAGTTGGATTTGCTCAATTTATAAAAAGTTATCTAATTAAGAGAATTAAACACAGAATCATACAAGTCAAAATTAGGGCCTTGGTTGTTTTTAAGTTTTATGTGAACCATAGGTTTGTGCCTATAATATATGGCAATGCAGTCATATGTAAATCTCAGTGTACTAATGATATAATAATAATATTCGAATCAGGACCCAAGTGGTAGAACGACTATTTTTTGTGTGGTTAATATTTCACAGCATTACTCATAAACACACCTAGCTAAAATCATGTAAAACTATTGCTGTAGGCAGTGGTTAGTTGCATGCATTTCCATTTAGCTCATTTGGTGCATAGTGCACATACGGGGTAATCATGTAATGATGATGCCATGAGAAGGAACACTTTTCAAATTGCATAGTTAAAGGCAACTGAAGCCATGTCATAAAGGATCAGGAGCAAAATGCTCATTAGATTGAAAATGTAAGTAAATGCTCGTTCGAGTAAAGCAGTGTTGTAAAATGGAATTTCTCTCCTTTTTTCCTCCCTCATTACAGCCAAACAGAATGTTGGCGTTGGAAATGAGTTATGCACACACTCTTGAGAGGAATACAAAACAGCATGAGCCTCAGTCTGGCCAGGAGTGCTGTAGTTATAATGTAAAACATCAACTTGGCTCCAGCGCATCATCCCAACACATGTTAGTGTGGCTGCTAAGTGCCAAATTTGAGTTGGGATAATTGTGTGACAAGTTGATAACATATGCTAAGGTTCCATGTAATTGTGAGGTAAATTCTAAGGAGGACAGATTCCTGTATTTCCACAATACTCCCTTGTAACATAAACTTTCACTGACATTTTTATCAAATAGAAGATCTTACCTCTTAATTAGCCCTTACTTATTGTTACACAAGCCAATGCATCCCTCAATTCCAGACAACTGACTTTTCTCAGCCATTTATAAATAGATAAGTTACATTCCTCTTCTTTGCACTCACATACTCATGCTTTTCTTCTACACACGTGTTACACTGCTGCTTTATCCTTCACTTCCACTACAAAACCAGAGAAAATCTCCCTTTTGACACCAACTCCAACCACAATGTGTTCACATCCAGCTGTTTCCCTTCACCAATTTATCTCCTGCTCCTTCCTTCATTCACAAGAGTGTATTCTTCTCACTTTTAAAAAACAGTTTGTGGGTGGATGGTATTGGAAACAATGGATTGTTTTCCTTGAGTCACTCAATGCACAGGGCCCATATCCAGCTGTGTTTCCTCAAGCATGATACACTTCACTTGTTAAACACAGTCATTAGTTAGTCAACACTTCTTGGGCTGCCTGGCGAGGAATTAGTGATGACAGTCTCTCCTTCATGCTCCCTCCTACACACCCAGAGCCTCCCACCATGAGTGCTCACAGTTCTCGACCTGCTCTGTTTCATGGGAAAGTCCCAGCGCTGCTTAAAGTTATGACCAAAGAATGTGTAGGAAGACATTATCGTTTTTTTCAGTGTTTTAGATTCACATATCATAGAAAGTAGGACAAAAATAAACTTATTGTGTCTTAAAGGTGCAATATACTTTTCAAAACATCCTTCACATATTTTAATAGAAAAGACAGCTAGGTGAAAACAATAGATTTGCCTGTTCCAGCAAACACAGTATTATCTTAAAGAGGATTTAGATTCTACTAAATAAGGGTCAGGGTGGGTACTAAAAGTTTACTTGCTTCCAGCTAACAGATGTCATATTGCTCCATTTTTTTATTAAATAAACCTTCAGAACTCTCAAAGGCACAGTAAGTCAGCTGGACCCTCTACACATGATATGCTGTATAATTGTCAAAATACTATTGTTTCGGTTGCAGTTTTCTAAACAAAACAACTTGTATGTTATTGCATTTAAGGTTTCCTTTTTTTTTTCTGCAAGGTGGTACTAACTAAAAAATACTAACAAAACAATCCACCAGATCAGGCTAACTGAAAGAACTATATCAATCAGCATATTATTGGCATCACAACATGAATGTAGGTTAGCTGAGAAGGTTCAAAGACTTGTATTCTGCTTTTCATGATATCAGAGTCTGATGTTAACTTTTGTGGCCACCAGCCCCTATGGCAGGTGAATTGTGAAATCCACCTGACACCATGGCAAAATAAAGAGATCAATTAAGTAAGAAGCCCAGTTAAGACAACAGCAAACCTCTACTTTGCAACCACCACTATATACTTCTAATTACCTTCCCTCTTTGTGCAGGAAGTCTTAGTATCTCCAAGGCAAGGCAAGGCAAGGCAAGGCAAATTTATTTGTATAGCACAATTCAGTACAAAGACAATGCAAAGTGCTTTACATGATTAAAATACAGGAAAATAAAACAGAATCAAAGCTCCATCTCCATTTAGAATCAGCCTTTGAGGCAAGAAAAACTTTTAAAATAAGTGAATCTAAAATGCAGGGTTTTTTTTTAGCTTAACTTGGTTGTAAATATTTTGCCCTAACTGACCAATCTGAAGACATAAAATGCTGCCGTTATAGTGGGCCTGCTAGCTGGCTCTGTGGGTCACATATGAAATCTGATTGGTTGAAGAAAACGTTCCTCACTAATATTGTTAGAGTAACTTACGCCAGTACTACTGATTCTGATGACTCTGGGCAGATTTGATTGACATAGCAGCGTACTATGGCTGAAATCTGTAACGGAAGCAGCACAGCCAAGAGAAACGCGACAAAATTAGTAGAACAGATTGTTTGGAATAAATTAATTAAGGGGGAGTGTTGGCCTAGGGGTTATGAACAGTGTGCTTGTGCTCAAGTTGCAAGTACCTGGTTCGATCCCCACAGCCTGCACTCTGAGCAAGATCCTTAACCCCACAATGCTCACTTCGTGCCCCAAAATTGCAGCCCACTGCTCCCCAAGGGGGTGGGTTAAATGCAGAGGTAAGTTTCTCCAATGTGAGATCAATAAATTTCAATTATGAATACAGTTGGAAAGAAAAAATTTAATTTTAGGTTGTGAATGTGTTTCTGATTGATTTTAGGGCAACAGAGAAGGCTGTGAAGGCCCTGACCGCCCACCACTGTATAGATATATTAGCATGTTTTAGCTCACCATCATTTAACTGACAAGTCGAGTTTGCAAACAACATTACATAACACGGTTAGTTTGTACAAAAACTGTGCAAAGTTATTTGTTTCTTTCTGCTTCTTTGCTAAACATCCTGACGTTCACGCTCAGCTCTGGTCTGCATCACGTCTGTGTCAAACTGCTGCCTTAGCATGCGTATGCTCATTTTGTGTTGAAAGATGGCTCGAACTGTACAATAATAACGAGTTTACATATTGTAATTGTTAAACTAGAGCCATATTTTGCCACATTTTGTTTAAAAAAAAAATTTAAAGTGTGGGTTACTTAAAAACAATGCTCAGTGTTGTGTGTTCCCTTTTAGGCTACCCACCAACACCGCAGGTAGATTGATAGTTTCAACAGCCAATCAAAAAAGTTTCATTTTAAACTTCCTGCCCAGCATGATACAATGGCATACTTTCTGCTGCTTATTTTGTTTGCTCAAAGTAAAGAGCTCTTGTTCCTCTACCTTCCAAAATTGCATTTATTATAAAAAAAACTGGTCACTATTTAGACCGCTGGTCAACTTGTTGCATGTTGCACATGTTACATTATCATGATGAAATTAGGCATTAGAATATCGACACTCTGTGTTTATAAAGGGATGAGCAAGACCAGCAACCACACTGTAGTAGACAGGTGTCAAAAAGATAATTTGGTATCCAGAATATCACAAGATATCACTCCTCCCACAATTACACCACCATGACCGAAATTATCAACAAAACAAAAAAAGAGAGTAGAGTGGATTAATGCCTCAGGCTGTAACACCAAACTCAGACCCAACCATTGGAATCCTGAAGTCAAGTCTCATCAGACTAGGCAACATTCTTTGACTTTGTTATTGTCTAACTTGAGTGAATAAATTGTAGACTTAGTATCTTGTTCTTCGCTAAACAGTGGTGCCTGGTGTGGTCTTCTTTTATTTTGTAGAAGGTACGTCACCATTCCTTGGTTGCTAAAAGTGATAATTTGAGCTATTACTGGCAAACCATCATTTCAATCTAATTATCTTCTCTTATACATCGGACATTAATAAGGTACTTTTATCCTCACAATTTTTCTTTAGCTAAAATCTTCTTTAATTGGATATCTCTCTTAATCCTAGAGATGGTAAAATATTGCACAAATTATTCCCAGTAGATAAAAAAATCTCTGAAATACTCTAGCACCACCAGTCAAGGTTCTTAATACATGGCAAATCTTCCTGAAAATGAGTAAAAGCTTTTTTAAATAAGTGTATTAGCTCTTAAATTTAGTACGCAAATAGGATGATCTGCCAATGGAGTTAGTTTTTTTACCCTCAAAATAAGATAATTAGACTTTATGCATTTTTGATAACAGACTGCGGTTGTTTTTTTGTTTTGTTTTTTTTGTGTAAATTGTCTTATTCAATTTGCAATGGGTCTCACTAAGCTTCTGAATTCGAGAAAAAATGCACTTAAGAAATATTGACTTACTTTGATTCAAAGTTTTTGCAGCATCTCCAGTATCTTACTCAGTTTGATGCTTGATTTAAACCTTAGTAAGATGTCTTTACCACAGCTGAAAATGTAAAATGCATTATGTTTCTGATATTCTATTGGTTAACTTTATATTTCATTTTGACCAACTGAATAAGAGTTCCCATTACATTAGCTGATGAGATTTTGGTTGTTTTGAATTGTTGTAACTGGTTAAAATCATCAAAACTCGTGACACATGACTAGATGTTAATCTTTTGCTACTGAGGTTTTGCTTTCTTTTCCTTCAATACCACAGCAATATGACTGATGTTTACTACAAATAAGGGAACTACATCTGAAAAGGACTTTGCAAAACCTGATTTAAAAAGCTGTATTTTAGTCCAACATTGTCTTTTTAAAACAATGAGTTTTGCTATTCTAAAAATAAAGTGATCTTAAAATCTGGAACCAGGGTAAACCAAGACACCAGATGAAACACAGTGTCTAAATTAAGCCATGTGTAGGTGACTACTTTTACCCTTTACCTTAACAAACCAAAGCCGAGAAATTACTGGATTTGCCATTTAATCCAGTTTGTTGGAGTTAAAATTGTATTAGATTGGGTTTCATCATTCCTTTGTTACAGTTGGCTGGCACCAAACACACAGGATACTGACTCTTTTCTGAATGTTTGATTAAGGTATGTGATACAATCTGCTTAAAAACTACAAGGACATTTTTTTTGTGTCCTCTTGTCACACACATGAACACATGACACATCTAAACACACTATGCTTTTTTTTTAAGTCACTGAAGCTCAATACGCTGCTGTGTTTCTCCTTGGAGTTTCATTTCAGGAATGCAAATGCCTTGGGCCCAGACACTCCGTGATTTATCTCCTCATTTATCTTTCCACACATCTGCCTGTGCCCTTGTGTCTGCCTGTTGCTCATTCCTCCTCTCTTTCAGCCAGTGTGTCTCCCATGGGACCTAGGACTCCCCCACTTGCCCCACTCTGCCCTGTCACATACATGCTTGTGTGCATACATATACACACACGAGCATAAGCTTGCATACAGAAAATGAGAACCTTCGCTTGCAGTCACTGTTGCTGCTCCTTGACGCTACCATCACTGTCCTACCAGCTACTTTGCCTGAGGACCAAGTAATCCAATCTGTTTGTGACCAAGAACAGAGGGGCCGTGCACCGAGAGCATCAGCAATCTGTATGCTGTCGGTGCTGGATGCAGAAGTCTGTGGTGGTGCATTACTGGAAGCCAAGGAAAGTGACCTGATAGCTGCACTTGCTTTCTGTCAACAAAGATTACACTCAGGCAAGAGCGCAATGGGAGTCCTGGACAGACCAACCTGCCGCTTTATGTCTTGCACAGCAAAACAGGGGATGTGCAAGACAGAATAAAGCTTTGTTTTTCTTGTCAGAAATGGGTATGAATAACAGCAGGGCTTGCCACAACACCCCCCCGGAGTGAAGTTTCATATCTTCACAGTATTGCCATAAAGTAAACACAAGTACAGCAACGGCACTATGTTCTTCGATGGATCTTGCAGCTCACTCAGACACCCCCTGTCCTCTTGTGCAGTACCCTCCACCCTTCTCCTGAAGTGCCCCACATTCTGCCATGATTTTCACATTTTCTTGTGCAGGTCTGTCTCGGGCCCTGCAGAGAATCCACCGCCTGGTGTGAGGTCAGGTGTTATTTATCACAGCCGTCTGTGCAGGGAGTTGACATTCGCACAGGCGTTCTGCTCTGCCATCGTAATTGACTCTCCTTGTCTTTTCGAGGACACCTACAGATATAACTATGTCAGGACACATCCTAGCTATATATTATCCATCTTTCCAAGGAGGACAACTGGTGAGTTATCATTCTGCATCAGCTAAACACAAGAAGAGCAACATGAATGGTCACCATGAAGTGGCAGGATATGTCAAAACCAATATTTTTCGCAGCCAGATGACTGAATCTTTCTTTCTTTCTTTCTTTCTTTCTTTCTTTCTTTCTTTCTTTCTTTCTTTCTTTCTTTCTTTCTTTCTTTCTTTCTTTCTTTCTTTCTTGATGTATTTGGGTTTATGGCAATAGAAAATGCAAGGGATCAAGTCAATCAGTAGGCATCAGTGAACATTATTGTGGATGAGCAACTTCGGACTGATATAAACATAGATTGTAAAGCATTCCAGCCGCATAGAGTTCAATGGGTTCACCTGGAATATATATATATTTTTTTTATAGATCCTTGTAGTCACTGTGTTTCAAAGACAAGGGGAAATAATCATGAAAAATGTTTGCTTTTGTTCTTAATTTTGAATATCCGCTGTCCTCCCGAAGGAAGACAGGGTTGTGGAAGGCCAAAGCAGCTCATCCAGAGGAGGGCTTATTAACGAGATTTTTTTATACATGGTGTCTGCATAATCTGAGAGGATGTTTTCTGCACAATCTGCAAAAACATTTTCTGGGGGCCTCATTGCTAATATTTTTTTATTTTCAAATGCAGGATAATATGGAGCCTTTAAATTAGCTAAAAATGTAGTCATTCTGTAATATGTTTTACAATACATTTCAATCTTGCGGTCAGGAATAAGGACACAGGAGTCCTTTCAGTTCAGATAAAAGCCTGTCATTTCTCAAGCATTGGCATTTTAAAGATAGTAATACAGTTTCTCTATCCTGTGGTATTTTTCTCTGGTTTATCTCTCACTACTTGCCCACTGACTGTCTCCTCTTAAGAATAAAACTGGTCCTAAAACACCTGGGTTAATGATTCAGATCTTCATACTGAATCAAGGATCTAGAGATCAATGTCTTCATTTACTCAGATCATGAGACCTCAGGCTGGCTACTGCTAAGAACACAAGGCAGATTAGCAGACTTATGGGAAGACAGTAGAGGCACAGGAAACAGGGATGATTTGGTTCACTTACTGCACTAACACTGACTGTGTGTGCCAACGTAACCTTTAGTTAAAGGGTGACAACACACACATAGCAGATAAAGAAACTACAAGTCCACTCACAAGCAGAAATGAAAAAAAAAAACATACATTGTATTAGTGTACCTGTGTTGAATGATGCCTGTTAAACCTTTTTACTATAGATAAGAACCAATTTTGGTCCAGCTAACCCTTTATTTTATTCCAGACCATGGAAGCTATTTAAAGACTTCTGTTCAAGCATACATCTTTAGCCATTAATATACAATCATATTCTGCTTAAACAGGTATAACTGTGGGGCTACATGTGGTTTGAACTCTGGCCAAATTTATGCCTCTAATAATATAACCAGAGGCATGTGCATGTGAAAACCTGCTTTTTGGAGGGTGGATTTTATTTTTATTTAATGGTAAAAATCTAAACCAATAGATAAAACGACCATGGCATGCTGTTATGTACGTAACTGACTATATCCAAAACAAGTTTGATTGATCTTACAGGAAAGTTTTAAATCTAAAAGTCTAAAAACCCTACAAAAGCAACGCAGTCCAACTTCTATGATAGGGTTGACATTTGTAGGGCAAAGGCGGCCGGCACATTACAGAGGTCATCGGGAAGTAAACACGTATTAATGGTTACCTGCTTGACAATCAGATAAACAGGTCATGGTAATGATTAAACCAAGGTTGGCCAGGTTAGAGGCCATGTGTGCACAAAAGCAGGTTTGATGAAAGCAGGTTCAGGCTGGTGCTAAAGGAGTGAATGTAATTGTTCGAGGACAGCGATCTTTGACCCCTAATGTGTGAATGCAGGGGAATGAAACAGCAGCAGCATGCGAACACTTGATGGCAGCTACAGTACAACACCACCACCCGCCCCCTACCCACACACACACACACACACACACACACACACACACACACTTACCACCCCAGTGAGATCTGAATACTTGAAAACGATCCAAATTGCAATGCAGGTTTTGCTGAGAGATTTAGCTGCTGACTGAGTGAAATAAAAAAAAAAATTGGAGGCGGGAAAAGGAAAGGAAAAAAAAACACTCCATGGAGCTTAAGTTCACAAGGTCATTTCTAACTCAAGGATTAAGTAAACTAAACAAAGCTACACAAGCTGCAACTTATCAGACTCGCTTGCATGCCAGGACATTTTTATCTCCCTTTTGTGTTTGTGAATGTGACACAGAGAGCTCCCAGTCCTTCAAATCACCAAACATTGGGACAACCTTTAAAACATTAAGAATTCCTAATATTCTTATTTTTACAAACATAAAAAAAGAATACATGTTTACTTATTTCAAACATTTGTTCTTAGCAGCTTGTTAAAAACAGTAATGAAGTAGATGTGTGAAGTGTCAGGTCAGAACTGGAGAAATGTTTTACCTTAATCAGTGATTGATTACCTAACTGATTTGTCATTTTTTTACTGAAAGAGATTGTGCTGAGCTCCAGCTAGCTGGTTATTCAGTATCTGAATGGGTAACAGTGAATATGGTCCCTAATTGTAGTTTTTGCTATGGAGGAAAGGGCAATTTAATTCTTTGGCTCAATAGAATATCAGTTAAAGTTTTATTAGGATAATTTTGGTGAAAATAGAGACAACTGTTTAAGGGTGTGCAGGTGGGGCAGTGGTTAGTGCGCACGACCCATATACGGAGGCCTAAGGCCATGATGCAAAATGAATCCGGCCTGTGGTCCTTTGCCGCATGTCTTTCCCCCTCTCTCATACCCCCTTTCCTGTCAGCCTACTGTCAGAAAAAGAAAGCCAATAGTGCTGCAAAAAACATTTTATATTACTCTCCCAATAGTCAAAGAGAGCCAACTGACTGGAATTGGAAGAGCTTTCTTTCTGTAAATTATTTAAACATGTGATCACTCAAGCCACTGAAGTGCCTCAAATATCAAGTCTTGATATTTTGATGCATATTAAAATAGAGAAAGTGAGTGGATGTTTGACCTTTGGAGTTTTCTAAACATGTTTATTTATGAAATCCATTGTCTGTTTTGCTTGCTCTAAATAGAGGCTATTTAAAAGCGAGTTTGAGACTTGTTTAAAATATATATTAAGCATATATATTAAGATATCCTGTTTAAAATATTCAGAAAATATCGAGAAAACTGTTGTGAAAAAATTTCCGAACATGTACAGAGGTTGTCATGATTCCCGACTTAACTGCTCATTTCAGTGACCTGTCTAGCCCTGCCCTGTTTCTCATCACTGCTCATCTAATCCACCTGCTCCGGCTTCTACTTAAATACTTTATTCCCAGGCATTAGTGCCAGATTTTTCTCGAGTCTTGTTTGAGAGTTCTCTAGCGTACCCAATTGTGTTTCTGATTACCCGATCCTGACCAGTTTCTACCTCTGGACTCCTCAGTTTTGTCTACCCCTGTCTAATCTGTTTCCCTGACCTGTCTTCGGACTCCGGTTGGTTTCTTCTGTTGACTGTGCCTGGACTGCCTCTTGACTTCACCCTGGAAATTATATGCCTTCCTTCATCTGCTTGGATCTGACCTCCTGCCACTTTTGCAACCTTCCTGGCTTCAGCGTCTGGAAATCTCTGGTAGCTTCTGTTGCATCTGGAATCATCCTTGTTCTCTGGGCAGAGACTGAACTGTCAAACCAGGTTAGTGACTCACACGTTCACAATCATCCTCCGTCAGATTATCATGATCACTAACCTTTGTTTCTCTTCTATAGACATTCCTGCTTTAGACACCCTAGTCCCTGATACTGCAAATCCACAGCCCGTCATTTGTTCCGGCCTATGCAGACTTTTATTTAACATTGTTCCAATTTATTTAATATTGTTCTAATATTATTATTTGTGACGTCTAAGTATGTTTGCACTGAATCTTACTGCATCACTGGTCCCTGTTCTGATGCCCCCTTTATAGCTAGAATGACCAGAGAAGTTTTTGCATTGGCACCTGACTTTCAGAAGCGTTAACAATGATGCAAAAACTGAGGCCAATAATTCTGCATATTCTAAATGTTCACATTTGCATATCCTATCGGTTTGCTAAATTGCAAAGCAAAATTAATTTGCACCTTTTTTCTTCTGTTTTGCATGTACTAACAAGTTTGCACGTGTTGCATGCACATACCTTTTGAAGATTGGGTCCTGAGAGAAAATACTTAGCAATACTATCATGTTGTGGGAGTGGTGGGGTGATCTTATTTTCTCGACAGAAAAAATCTCATGGTGTGCATGCAAGAAGATTGATGTAGCAAAATAAAGGACAATCCTGGATAAAAACTTGTTGAGGCCAAAACAGAGTTGAGATCAAGGAAGAAGTTTACTTTTCAGCATGACAGTGACCCTAAACATACAGCCAGAGCTATACTCAGATGGCTTAGATCAAAGCATATTCACTTTAGAAAAGCCCAGTCAAAGTTGAAGTGTAGATATTTGGCTAGGATACCTTTACTGTATATGAGGGAGTTTTGAAAGGAATTGTCTAGTCTATATTTTATTCATCAATATCCACGTGAAAGAGGTCTGGTTACAATTACTTTTCAGGGTTTAATGTGGAATATTTATTTAGTAACAAACAAAAATAAATTAATGGGTAATGTTAATTTTCTTGAATATCCCAAATCCCTCACTAGACCTGTTTAAGAGTTATAAAGCAAATTGCACAAAGAATACAATTCACCATTTGGTTTCAAATTCAATGTATTTTCAATGAATTAAGGAAATTTTGACTGTATAATCTTTAAGACACATGATCATCTCTTCATCTGAGTTAAAAAGCCGCCTTAGATTTTACACTGCGTAAAAGTTGGCTGCCGCAACAAAAACAGGGAAGGTGAAACGAAACCGCCCTAAACGCTGGCTTAAATTACAAACGATGTGATAGAAAACTTCAAGTGTGTATCACATCAAGGGAAACTTCAACATTCAAAAGGAACGTGGGGGAAAAAAGAGAGGAAAGGTCATCTGGTTTCCATTAGGAAGATAAAATGGTTCTTTTTTAGCGTTTTACTGGCTGCTTTGTAACTAGGAGGCATTCAGGCTGCTCTCTCCATCATCATCCAGTTGACACAACATTAAAGGCTTCAAACAGTTGAACAGGATTCCTTAATCAAAAACTAATTGTAATAGATATCGAGGAGTGCTAACACTCCAACATCTCAGCTGGTATCAGCGGTCCAAGGCTGGAGATACCATTAAGCAAAACAAAGGTTTAATAGCTTAGACAGGACGATGTAAAAGTGAAATACAACATGTGGCAGAAGAAGTATTGATGCACTGAAACCATAAAGCACTGGTCTGCACTGAGCCTGTCAAGCTTGGAAGATCCTAAACAGTGAGTAAGGAAAACCACTGGAAGTGGATCCAAAGAAATTTAAAATCACTAATTAAGAGAGTAGTTAAACGATGGTCCAGTGACTAGAATATGAATACTGAATAAGTCAAACTTTTTATTTTACACTCCTTGTGTGTACAGTTTGTGTGTTTAAGAAATTGGTCTGCACATAATACTTTCTGTAATAAATTAATTCCCTTTAATTAAATTAGTTATCATCATTAAACATAACTCATTTCAGGTTAAAGGCTTTTCCCTCCTTACATATTAACCTTTCAGACACACTCCCACTTAGCATATTAGAAACAGACTTCAAATTCACAAATGAGGTGAGTGGAGCTTCTTTCTCAGAATGATACATGGTGCAATTCTCATCCTTGCTGGATGACTAAGTAAAGGAATTAGAGCTACACACAGACTTGTCTCCATCATCATATCACTCCTTTGAGGAAGGGTCATTCTTTTTTCTACTAGAGAATAAAGCTGTATGATGAACCTGTTCTCAAAATAATTTTAACAGACCCGTGGAGGTCAGCAGTGTTAAAAGTGGGCAGGCTTTCAGGCGAACAGATTTTATAGGTGTCTAATCTGCCATTTGAGTTTAGAAAGTGGTAATGATTCAGCTCAGTATCCCAGGGAATTACATTTACACTGGATGATTTCACACTTAATGATTTACGTTGAGCGCCAGTGTTCAAGGCCAACACATGAAGTAGCCTTTTTTTTCTGCAGAAGGTTGTAAAGTGCAGGGCTGATACTCAGGCATGTGCACTATTCATGATTTAAGATTGCAATTTTATTCTTAGAAACACAACATATCAACAATAAAACAAGATTAATGATAACATTTTGTTTCATTATATATCAGCAATATATAAAAAAGTGAGAAAAAAGTACATAATGCAAACTCAAAAATACATTTCACTGGTGAGTGTATTTCAAAACAATAGTAATACAAGAAAATTGAAAATAAGATCTCTAAGAGTAAAAGGAGGTGAGCAAATATTTTATAGTATAGTATGTATCTATTGCATAAGAAGCTTTAAAACAACTGATTTCGGTTCAATCCAATTCAATACGGTCTATTTACATAGCGAACGTTCATGACATATCTTCTCAAGGCACTTTACAGAGTCAGTATCAATTTCCATTCAGGCAAATCATACAAACACATTAGTTTTAGTTTTTCTATGAAAGGAAACTCAGCAGGATACATCAACTCATTGGCTTGCAGCTTTCACTTCTCCTGTATCTAGTATCTATCTTCAACTCAGCAAAAATCGATCTTACCTATCATGCATATTGTAGCAGTGGAGAGGAAAATTCCCTTTTAGCTGGGGGAAATCTGGTGGAGAAGCGCATATTGCGATTGTTGTCAACCTTCTGCAGAGTCAATCATCATACTTCCGATGGCCTTTAGAACACCACAAGAAGAAAGAAGAGAGAGCTTCATGGAAGAACAGATCCATCCAAGCAATACAGGAACAAGCGCAATTCAAAGTATTGGATGAAGTTGTGTAAGGCATGCCAGCACTGCCTAAAATGACTGTGCCAAATGTAAATCTTGGTGGAGGGGGGATTACCGTGTGTGGTTGTTTTTCAGGAGCTGGGCTTGGCCCCCTTGTTCCAGTGAAGGGAACTCTGACTGCTTCAGCATACCAAGACATTTTGGACCATTCCATGCTCAAAACCTTGTGGGAACAGCTTGCTGCAAGACGATCAGGTCCATAAGCACACTCCTAAACCATGCGGACAGCCTTCCAGGAATACTTTAAGATGTTTTAGCTGCAAAGGGTGCACCAATATCATACTGAACCCCCGTGGATTCAAGGCAGGTAAGTGAATAATTTTGGCATAGCATATAAACACACACATACCCATATATGTATATATATATATATATATATATATATATATATATATTTATATATACTTTTATCCAGC